>NC_053151.1:18308868-18596368 GCF_016808335.1 Panicum virgatum
AATAGAGGCCGAGAGAGGGGTGAGGAGCTCTCATGCTCACTCTCTTCACTCTCACTCCCTCTCACACATTCTTGCTCGGGTTTCCATTGGATTTTGGCTCAAGTTTGATCGCAAGAACACACACTCTCTCATTTCTTTGCTGCAAGATTGTCCACACACTTGGAGGAACAACATTTGGGTAAGAGTTTCATTTTCATTTCACTAACGTAACCCGAATCGAGTTGTTCTCGTTCGTTCTTGTTCGTTCTTGTTGCGAGTATGAGAAGTGTAGGACGTAAGATTTCCGGAGCTCTCAAGAAGATGACGGGGTCATGCTCGTCCCGTTTATGGGGTGAGTCAAGCTCTCGTCATTCCTCCGAACCTGCACCGACACCGACCATGATGGATTATGAGCAAGATGAACAAGAAGAACAGTTGAGGAGCAAGCTGCAGAGCCGTAAGCCAAGGACATGGAGATAGATGAAGATGATGCACTGTACCTTGACTTGCGAGATGACCGCGAGCGTCAAGCCTACGCCATGATCAAGAATCGAAGCTTTGGTCATACTAGAGCCTTCGATCTGAACCTTCTCGAAAAAATAGGTATGGACGTTGACTTCGCTCGTGTTTGGCATGCGGTTGGATGGGATGGTTTTGTGCCCATTGAGTAGAATGGTTCTCGTCTCCTCACCATCCAGTTTCTTTGCATTCTTTGGGAGGTGGACGATGGTGTTTCTTTTCGACTTTTTGGAGTTGAACGCTATTTTAATTGGAGATATTTCAGCCACCTCCTTGGTTTTAGCGCACGCTTGCTGGTTTCCCTTGCAAAATCTTGCCGCGGTTTTGATCGACATGAGTTTTGGGGTATGATTTTGGGTCAAGTTGTTCATGGCAAGTTTGCACCTCGGTGCAATGACATTCAAAATCCGACTCTTCGTTTGATGCACAAGTGGGTGGCTATCACTCTCTTTCCAAGAGATGATCCACGACTAGTGCGAAACGATGAGTTGATCATATTATACGCCATGGTCAACAAGATCCGAATCTCCCCCGCAAAAGCAATGGTTAAGCAATGGCTCACAAATTTTCGGATGACGGGTCCTATTGAATGCACTTCTTTGGTTACCCGCATCGCATCAAACATGGGAATCTTAGAAGGGAACCCCGTTCCCTTCATTGAGGAGCCCCGTGTTATGATCGATGAGGTGTATTTGGTTCAAGGCCACACGCTCAAGAAAGGCCTGGGTGACTCCTTGATTTTCTTTTCGCTCGGTTATGCGAAAGAAATCCTGTTCCCAAACGCGGGGTATCATTTGTATAACTGCCGTTTGCTAACCATCCCTCTTGTTCCACAAGAGGAAAGCCGCCGGCATAGTGTTTCTGGTCTTCCTGGCAGGGTTACAAGAAGGAGGGCCAGAAGGGAGGAATTCATGCAGCAGCAACCTTAGCCTCAACCACAACAATATGAGGCCAGAGGTTCGTCATGGCAGAGTGCCAGTTCCTCAGAGTGGGCATGGCTGGCCTCAGGGCACCGGTCCACCAACTCCAGCTCCAGTGGACCCCCGCGACGTACAGCTTCGTCCAGCGGTTTTGCCACTCTGACTCGGCAGATGGGCGAGCTGAACATAAGCACCACCAACATCGACGAGTCGCTGGGCCAGCACATCGAGTCAACTCAGAACTGGCAGCGATACACAGGCGAGAGGTACCGCAACCTGTAGCACCAACAGCAGCAGACCCAGGAAGAGTGGAGGGCCTACTACCGTTGGGCTGGGTTTAACCCCAACCAACAGTAGTGAGCCTGAAGCTAGCTTGAGGGAGGACCCCCATGAGAGGTACCTTGTATCAAACTCTATCTTTACCGCTTTCAAAACCTTGCATGGAACCAAACAAAAATTTGCAAAATTCTGAAAATCCATAAAAATTTGCATAACTAAAATCAAATAAAAATTGGCAAAACCTTTGAAAACCCAAAAAAATTATTTACTTGCTTTCCAGTATGTTAAGCATGTGTAGTTTTTTCTTATTGAGATGATGAATAGTTGCTCTATTAGTTCCTTTCATATGCCTAGTTACAATCTTGTGCTCTTCCTAAGTTTTGAGTTTGGTGGTTAGTTTTTCAAACCTTAAGCTTGAAACTTGTGGGTAGCGAAAAGCAGAATTCGAATCTAGGTTGTTGTGGGTTATGATATGGCTGAAAAGAGTTGCTATGATCTTCTCCTACGTGATGCTTGATATCCGGAGCTGCACTTTTCAAAAATACAAAAATAAAATAAAGTTACTCGGTGATATGCAATTCCCATCCAGAGCCATATGAGTTACAAGTTTGAAAAGCCTTCCCACATATGCAACTTGTTTTCTCATTGAGCTTTGTCAAATTGTTGTGACCCTTTGAGAGAATCATTTCATACGCCCATGATCAAGATCACGTACACGTCCACTCACATGCTATACTTCTACACTTGGAAGATAGTAAGTACATCCTCCGTCCACCCACAAATAAAACTCCATGTTGTGCCATGTCTATCTCTCTCCAAAGTTATCATCATAATGAATGGGCTATACAAAAAGAAATAAAAGATGCATACCCAAAGAAGGTATGCCACATGCCCTCAAGTCATGTCAAAAAAAAAGAGAAGAAAAGATGCATACCCAAAGAAGATATGCCACATGCCCACAAGGCATGTCAAAAAAAAGGAAAAAAGAAGAAAATATAGCCCATACCAGATATATTACAAGGGAGAGAGAATTCATATAAAGGAGTTTTCATCCATCATGCACCAAAAATATCCACACACTTGCACATCTTGATCAAGGCTTATGACTTGTTTCTCCTTTGGATCCGGTCTTTGACTTAGTAAAATATGAGAAGCAAGTCTGCCTTCATATCCTCTATACCTACAGATCCACCAAAAAAAAGAGCCATTAGAAGTAGGATGGAAAAGAAAGGCGCATAAAAGGCCTTGGTGAGGAATGAAACACAATTGAGCGATCCGAGAGATCACCCAAGGAACTTACAAATTTCTTTTCAAAAACTTTATAAAACCTCCGAATTGACGGTTGAACAAAGGAGTGGTAAGTGGTACTCTACAGGCCGTTCTGACCCTCAACCGCCAAAGATGAGGATGATGCTATAAGCCCCACAGGAGTAAGGTAAAAGTTGCGAACAAGGCCAACTTATTCAGAATGAAGGTAAGAACACTCGGTTGTGCCTTGTGTATAAGTCAGGAATGCAACATTGTAGCAACTCCTGATCAACAGCCTAAGTCTAAAACTTTGCTCGGGACGAACAAAGGGCTAGTTTGGGGGAGTTGTTGACGGTGCTTAAGTGCCATTTTCACCCATCAACTATACTCAATAATAAAGGAAAATCATATGCCTTACTCACATATTTGTATCACTAACCTCGCTCCACAATTGTTTTCGAGTTTTGTACATTTTAGATGAGCAAGAGCGAAATAAGACGAAAACACGCAGCAGACGCAGTACAACTACATAGAATATCGCATCCGGCGTCACACCCTTACAAAGAGGGCCCACATGTCAGAGGAAACGGGGCCTCCATGCAAAATACACCAGAGGATAAAGATAAGGATCAAAGAATATACCATCCAGCAGAAGATCAGCTCGTTTGGCTGACAGGTGGGGTCGGCCGACCCCTAGGGTGGGCCGAACCTGGCCTGCAATGCATCCAGGTACATCTCGGGGAGGAGTCACGACCAAGGCACCTGATCAACTTCCATATGTGCATTTGGTGGGAACCAACCTCTAGAGCTATAAATAGGGCCTCTCCCCCCCTCAACACACACACTCTCATTCCATCATTCCAAGAAGGCTCTCCTCTCTCTTGCTCTCTTAGCTAGGGAGTGGAGCTAGGCTAGTTCTTCTTTAGCGAGCAAGTCATCCTCGGGGTCGTTGAGCAATCCTCGACTCCCGGTATGGCTTTGTATCTGACTTGTCAGACTTTTATTCATAATATAGAGATATGTCATGGTTGCTTTACTATCCTGATAGTTTATCAATACATGCTTAGTTCGTTCATGAGTTATGTTAAGGTCTTGGTTAGGCCAGATGATCCGGGTACGGATAGAGGTTCGTTGTGCTTTCGGACTTGCTCTACTGTTTTACTCGTCCATCCGAAGGGTGGGAGACCTGGGGACACTTCATACATGAGCGTGGTGTTCGGGTATGCGGGATCCTTCGGATATGACCGTGCTCCATGGTGTGACTGGGGTAGACGGCAGATGGTGACAGCCCTGTCCGTCCGGCGTAACAACGGTGTTGCGTTTAGCGTACTCCCCGACGTTCGGGTTCGGTGTAGGAGTTCATTCAAAGAGGTAACGGAACTGGACGTTCTCCAGTGCAGGACCTTCTCCCGCTATCCCATTTTCCTGGCACCTGCAGTCCTAACCATGTCCTAACATAACCCCAGCTTTGGATAGAAGCACTAGGACACCTAACCTAGCCTAAGCTCCAGCTGACTTGACGTAGGATAGAGTAGTCTCTTTCTTTTGTCCTTTCTCTCTTTTATTCCTTCCTCTTGGAGTGTGGTTGTGTGCTGTGTCACATTACCCTTGCTTATTCTTTACCTGGACTTACCCCTGTTAGAGTTTTGCCTATTGTTTGATGCACAATGTCATGGTTAATATTAAGTACAATACCTTTGCCACTGCCGTCCTTTGGGACACAAATAAATGACGATACCCTTACTCTCCGTGCGCTTGCGGATCCATCTATAATCGTATTGATTATACCACGAGAGTGGCACCCCTTAGGTGCAGTTGCTAGGATGGGTTAGGCGCCCTCATTTCTAGTGATTGTACTAAGGACCGCCAACAGACAATTCTGAGGTTGTTACCAAGGTCATCGCAAACCTGGTATCGACTTAAGAAATGCCAAAAATGCGGCAGCCTCTACGCCGAGGGCGTCCAACACGAGCCCCACCGTGAGGTGAAGGTTGTCGGAGCCAATCGCTTGGAGCTCGAGCGCCTCCTTAATCTCCAGCAACTTTGATTCTGCCTCTTGACGCAGAGAGTTTGCGGCTGCTGAGGAAACAGGGCTCACTCATTTATGCAATCCCCCAAGAAAGAACCAAAAAAGGGGCTGCCTGATAAAGGTGCTTACTGGTTGCCTCGTTCTGGAGTCGCACGATGGTAGCTTCCAGCCATTGTTGTGTGGCACGATGGGTGGCGACATCGATGGTCAACGAGGCCACTGTTGCCTCCGCCTTGCTCCTCTGGCCGTCAACACGAGCAAGCTCCTGGCACAGGTCATCGAACTCGTTGCAGGCGTCTGTGGAAGATAGTCGGGTTAGCACCATGGCCAACAAAATATACAGAGACAATAGAGAAACAGCGGTCGGAAGTACTCTGCAAGCTCGAGACTAGATTGTGATGTCACGCTCTTGGACTACAAGGTCGCGTTCCTGGATGGCTACGTCGCGGCCTTGGACCGCGGCATCTTGCTCCTGCTCTGCTGCCTCGAGCCCGACACGCAACTCATCACGCTCCCTTCGAAGTTGCTTGAGCTCCAAGGAGACAGAGGAAGACTGGGCAAGTGCCTCATTTAGCACCTAGTTGGCATTCTTGAGGTCTGCCGCCCCGGCCACGCGCTCATCCTCAAGGCCACTGTGTCGATTAGTCCTTTAGAATCGAGTTCTCGAACCCCTCTTTGATTCGCTTCATTTATATTTGCAATATCAGATTGCGTGTTTACATCTTCTTGATTGTGTTCTTCGATTCGCTTGCAGGAAAAGCCTTCTCAGCGAGGTCAATCAAGTTGTGCTTGGTTGATAACCAACGGAGTAGTGGTGTAATGGTTGCTTGACTTCAAATCGTGCTGATTAGAAGCCGGATCGCCAACGTCACACACTCCACCAATCGAATTTACCTCTACCTCTTGGAAGATCGGGCCTACTCCTCATCACCTTGGGCTATAAAAGGGGGTGGCGAGCTCCATGCAGGGGCATCCGCATACACACTCACGCACCCACACTCGCACACACACACACTCACACCTCGAACCAGAGACTTGGGACCCTCGCTCCCTCTCTCGCCCGTTTGTAACCCGTACTGTAAACTTGAATACAAGAGCGTGAGAGCTCGAACTGGACATAGGGACATTCAGCCCGAACCAGTATAAAAACTCGTGTCTTTACTTGTATTACCATCCGAGCCTGTGACGCGCATACAAATCTACTAGCCGGTGATATGGAACACCGACACTCCTAGATGACTAGCCATCGCCGGCTAGCTCCAAACATTGTGGTGAGCAGCAGCAAGGCTGTGCGGGCGTGATCTGCCCCCCTTAATGGAAAGAATCAAGATAGTGAAAGTGTGGAGTGGTTGAAAGAGACCCAACCCAAGTGATTGAGTTGAAAGAGACTCACACTCAACGAGTTCCTCAACGAAGATGTAGAATTCACAGAGGTGAATTTGAACTTCCGGAAACAAATCCTCATGTCTCCTTTGTGGTTTGCCTCACAACTTGTGCTTTAGCATTTTATTTGTAATTTCGCATCGATCTACTTTGGTGTGTTGCTTTTGTGTGTGCAGAGACTTGAAATATACTTGATATCACCTGTAGAAGCTTTACACCAAATTGTATTTGTGCTAGAGTTCAAGGAGGGGAAATAACTCTAACTGGTGTAGGTTCTCCTTGTGACAGGTCTGACCGGTCACACCGTCCGGTCTGACCGGTTGCCTAGTTTACTCAGCAGTCTATGTGTTAGACCGGTCAGGCCGGTCTACTTGATTGGTTAAGTGTTGTAAATTGCAGAATTTGTTGAAACAACTATTCACCCACCCCCTCTAGGCGACATCCGAGGACCTTTCTGCATCATTGGTCGTAGTCTTGGTGCAGATAATATACCAAATTACATTCTCCAATTTTAATCTTGGGTTAAAATCTTGTTACCAGGGGTGAACAAGTTCATATGTTTGGTCTCGCTGCCATTTGCTGGGCAATATGGAAGTGTAGAAACAAAGCCTGTTTCGACAAAAAACCTCCGAGAAGTCCTATTGATATTATTATGCATGCTTGTTCCTTTATGTCTTTCTGGGCAGGTATGTACAATCAAGAGTTCCAAAGCAAGATCCTAGAGGGATTCAGGGTGGTGATGGAGGTTGCTTGCAGCCTGCCGATGAAGCCCCCGCCTCCACCACGGGTGCTAGCTCTTCTCCCACCTAAAGGTGTCACAAACACTGAGGGTGATGCTAAACATGAAGCGAACGATTTAGATACCCTGAGAGTTCACTGGCGGTCGGAGAGATGTTTCCCTTATGCACGTTTGGTTGCTGTATTTGTCTCCTTTGTTGGTTGTTCTACTTTTACTGAACTTCTGAACCTTTACCTAGGAATCCTAGGTCCCTCCCTAGTAGGTGCTGGTCTGAATCATAGTAGTCTTCCTACTAGGCCTCTCTGTCCCCCTACAGGTCTTCCTACTAGGCCTATCTGAATCATAGTAGTCTTCCTAGTAGGTGCTGGTTTTGAGTAATGGAAATGGGGGCGACCTCGTGTCAAAAAGAAGAAAAAGAAAAGATAGTAATATGAGACTCCCCCTCATTCCAATGCCACTTTTGTCGCTTTCTTGGACCAAATTCTTGCAATCTCCTGCAAGATAGTGATATGAATAATATGCACTTGAGGTTCTTGCTTTCTTTAATGCTATTCATTAAGAGCAGCTCCCCCTTACTTGCTTTCATCGCTAAAATTCTCCCCCTTTGGAATCAAACATCGAAAAGGAAGACATCAAAATGCACAAGGGAGAGTTTCATAGATCATGATCTTTTGGATGTGGAATGCAAGCAAGATCATGGACATGAAACTCACATAACATAGACTTAGCTCCCCCCTAAGTGTGTGCATACATATCGTGGAAGGCAAAGCATATGCACAACAAGTCAATTAAGACAAGATCAGGATATTAATCCATATTATGCATGGAGATAGCTTCAAATGAATTGAAAGATATGGAATTAATGATGGCAAAGATACCACATGTAGATTCAAACCACTTGAAGTGAGATTCATACATTTCTTTGGGGATTATTCTTCTTTCAACTTGATACTACACACATGATAAGCTTGCAAATAAGGACAGTCTCAAAATCTAGTGATATGAAGTAAAATTCTTGATCAAAATAAAAGGATACATCTTTGCTCATCTCGCCATGGCCGGCAACCGTAGCAAAAAAGATCCACTATGCGCTTCTGGCAAGTCCATTCAGACATTTATCTTTATGTGCATTGAAAAAAATTGAATTAAATATGTTTCGACTTGCTTTGACTAGAACTTTGAATCTTCAATTGAAAATTTTGCCGTTGAACAAACTTTTTGTGTCAAACTAAAACAGAATCCAACACCCAGGTGGTGCAATGTACACCTTATGCAATCAAGCGCAAAGTATATATATGCATTATAAGCACAACACACATCATAAGCAAAGGTACTTAAAATTTAGTGTCCATATAATAATACTTAGTACGTATAATTAGCTATGCATTGATCACTACTTCGAGAACTCCAGAGCCCAATAGTTGGCAAAGATGTAGGTTGACCGGAACTCGGCATCAAAGCCGGAGTTCCTTGCAAGCTTTGGAAAACTCCTGCTCTGTCCTCTCTTTCCCTCCCCGGAAATTGTTGAGCATGATGACATCAAAGCAGAACGGGTTCTGTACCATCGGCGCGGCCTTAGGGATCGCCGGCAAGACGATCTCCATGGCAATCACCTTGCCATGCTTTGGTAGGGCTTGGTGGCAGTTCCTAAGGATCTTTATGCAGTCGTCGTCATTCTGTAGATGGAGGATTGACTGCAAACAAAGACATGGATAAGCATATTGCTTAGTTGATAGTTGTTCATTTCGACCCTGATCGACACCGAGTTTCGGTCACATTAAATATTTTGTAACTATAAAAAATTAGCTTAATGTATGTGAACACTTTTTAAACTGGATTTTAAGAAGGCAACAAATGAAATAGTGCACATACCTTCAGAAAAATTGCATCTCCATAGGGCACTTCTTCAAACATGTTTCCTGGTACATGCTGCACACCTGCATCTAAAGCTCATCACTAATAATCTTACGGACAATTTAACACTCCTTTTTTGTTTCAGTTCCCAGCCCCCTTTTCCCGAATACATAGAACTTGCCTAAAATTTTGCCATACAGATCTGGAAAAACAGTTATGGTAGTTTTGACCAGCCTTTGATGTATTTGTTAGTGATGAAGAGTATGATATTACCAGGTACCTCAGTCCCAAATTACTAACTGTTTTGGCTTTTATGGATTCATAGACTTTGCTAATAATTTGGGATGGAGGGAGGGAGATATAGATAGAGAGAGAGAGAGAGATAGAGAGAGAGAGAGCAAAAACTATGAATCTATAAGTCAAAATGACTAATAATTTGGGATGGAGGGAGTATTTTAGAATTGTAAGGCCTATAATAACGATTGGGCAAACCTTGAGCATGTGTTTTTCTGTTTCTAAACTAGACAGTTATTTAAAGGAATTATTTATAAATTACACCCTCCGTCCAAGGATACAAGGCGGTCAATTAATTCAAGATTCAAACTTTAACCTACAATCAATCTTGTATAAAAAAATAGTCTTATAACAATCATATCATTGTATTCATATTTAAACGTAGTTTCATATAACTATAATTTTATTGCTACAAACATTATATTATAGGAGATATTAAGAGTCAAATATTATTATTGAAGATTGTGCCTAGCTTGACTACGCCTAGGCCAGTCTCAATGTATGGTTTTATTGTACCGTTACCTAGAGCAAAAACAAGGTAACCGAGCCAGATGAGTGCCATGGGGGTGAAACTCTACTTTCTCTCTAATTATAAATATCATGCCATATCAGCAAAATTAAATGCTCATGAAACTCTTATGAAACTCCATTGAGACTGGTCTTGTATCCTGGGATGGAGGGAGTAACTACTAGGCCTATGTTTCTTATTCAACACATTTTTCCTTATCAACAACAAGTTACGATAAAACACATTAAGACATTAAGAAAAAGTTTATTTTAAAGATCATACCAATATGTTATTATCTGTAGAACAACATTGTTGGGGACACCACCTTCGGTCCGTTCGCCGAAGGTTTGCGAAGACAGGGCGGCAAGAATATTGAAGCCGACATCGGGAGTGAACACAGGAGATTCCCGCCTTCGCTTGTCTTCGGGGAGGAAGACGAAGACTCGCGAGGACCGGTCGACAGGAGCGTCACGCCGGAGTAAGCAACGAGCCACGTAGCCCTCGCTCGTCTTTGGGTCGGAAGCCGAAGACGCGCGAAGACCGGACGATGCGAGCATCGGCGAGGAATATGCGACAGGCCACGTGGTCCTCGTCGAGAAGGCTGAAGAGCTGTGGCGCACTCAACTTGTATTAGGGAAATTACGTGTATGTCCGGGAATATTCCAGGAATATGTCCGTTGTAAGGGTGTAGAAGAGTAATTGTACATGGGAGGTGTAACGCCACCTATAAATACCCTCTGTAATGTTCATTGATGGGACACATGGAATAGAGAGAGAACACTCCCGACTTGGTTTGGCGTGCTCATTCATTACTGTTGTGGTGTTAGCCCATCCCGGAGACACTCTCCACCAACAGTTTGGCGTCCACCCGTCGGTTCGATACACCACATGGCGGCGATGAAGAAGGGAACCACCGTTGCCACTTCGGAGGACACGACGACAACAATGACAACACCTTTGCAGGGCGAAGCGGTGGCAACACAGGCGAACGGGACCAGCAGCGACGGCATCTCCATCGATGCCCTCGCAGACGGCCAGCTTGAAGTCAACCTTCTGGACATCGGCGTCTCAGCCAAAGACATTGCGGCGATGCGTCGCATCGACGCCCGCATCAAAGAGGCACGAAGAGCTTAGCAGCAAGCCTTGGAAGCAAAGCCTTTGGGGCGACAAATGATCACTAGAGCGAAGGGAAAGGAGACCATGCTCACCAAAGCAGAGCGTCAAGAGTAGTACAACAAGTTGAGGGAGGAGGAGCTTCGATGCAAGGCGCTGCAGGAGAAACTCCGTGCACAACGGCTGCAGCTCGAGAAAATGCAGGCACCACCACCACCACCACCGCAGAAGGAGATGATTATGATCAACCCGCGGCAACATGAACCACCAAGGTTCTGCCCAAAGTTCGTGCCGGTCGAAGAGATCTCTGACCATTCTGAGTCAGACGGCGAAGAGCACTACCGTAGAAGGCATCAAAGAATATCACCACTGTCCGAAGAGCTGGAGGAGGTGCAGTGGCCTCATCGCCTCAACCCAGCAATATTGCCGCAGTTCGATGGGGAGTCAGATCCCGAAGAGTTCCTCCTGAAATACAAAGCCACCATAGAAGCATCAGGAGGAGGTATCGCGTGTAAAGCGAAGGCGCTCGTCATCGCATTGAAGGGCTTGGCGCAGCGGTGGTATGTAAACATTCCACCAGGAACCATTTTGTCTTGGAAGCAGCTTCGCTTCGAGTTATGTGCAAGTTTCCATGCCGTGAGGCCCGACAAAGTCGCATCCTGTGATTTTCACGATCTCAAGCAAGGAAGCATGACCTTGCAAGAATATCTTCAGAGCATCATGAAGCTTCGCGCAAAAGCACCAAAGTCGCCGACCAAAGCATCATCGATTCGGTGGTAACGGGGATCAACCTAGGACCATGCGGAGAGCACATATCCTGGTACAAGCCGAAGATAGTAACGAAGCTGTTTGAGATAATGCAAGAATATTGCAAATCCGACCGTGTGAAGAGAAGAAGGCTCGAGGAGAAGAGTGAGTAGAAAAAGTCACGAAGCACCGAGAGGTCCCACTCAAAACCGTGGCACGCAGATGAGCCGAAGCACAAAAGAACGGTGAACAATGCCTCCGAAGAAGAACCCCGAGAGCCCAGACACCATCACCGGGCGAAAGGTGAGAGGGACCGCCTTGAGGAAAGGTCCAACCGCGATGAGCGTCACCATCGCGAAGAACGACACAACAAAAGCCGAAGAGACAACGGCGGTCGAAGGGAGAAAATTCCATTCTGTTATTTCCACGGCAAAGACAAAGGCCATTGGACACATGAATGCCCCATTGCCATTGAAAGAAAAGAAGACTTTGATCGGCAGAATTCCCAGCCAGCGAAGCCAGTCAATCATACCTCGCAGTTGCCACCACAGTCTTCGACGACAGCAACCACCTGGGCTCCTACTCCAAATTGGCCGGTGTCATACACGGTTTACAACTACAATCCGCTACCATATGCACCACCTCCGCAACAATCAGTACCAATGCTACCACCTCCACAGTATAGTCAAACGTGGTCGAGGAGCTCCACGCCACAGTCTTACGACCTGATAAGTTTACCCCCACCTCCGAAGCTTGAGCCGGGGCAGATACCGGAGCGAGCATGTCCCTCCGGTAGTAGGTTTAACATCATCAACGCCATCTCCGGAGGGTCAAACGAACCAGTGTTGGAGACGAAGAGGCAATGCAAAGAATACTTCAGAACTGTTTCTCATGTGAGTGAAGGCAGATGCTTCCGAACAACTTGGTCGCATGTCCCAATATCTTTCACGCAGGCAGACCTTCGGCTATAGCACTACCCACATAATGACCCCCTCATCATAAGGGCAAACATCGGCAAGAATTCAGTGCACTTCGCAGGAAATAATGTAGGGAGAATCTTGGTGGACAATGGGAGCTCTGCAGATATCCTCATGTGGTAGTGCTTCATCAAAATGGGTCTCACAGAAACAGTGTTGAAGAAGTCGCAGTATCCGCTCATTGGCTTCGGAGGCAAGAGAATCGAAGCACTTGGCAAGATAGAGCTCAATGTCACATTTGGCGAAGGGGCAGCACAAAGAACCGAAGCAATAACCTTCGATGTGGTTGACATCAACTACCCCTACAACGCCATCTTTGGGCACAACACCTTGGTCAAATTCGCAGCAGTAATCCATCAGTCGTATCTGTGCATGAAGCTTCCTTCGGCTGGAGGAATTATCACAGTCTTCGGCAACAAGGAAGAAGCAAGAAGATGCGAAGACAATGCATCAATTGGTAACAAGAACGTCCATGCCATTGAAACACAGGGCGAGGACACCGACGTCGAAAACATAGAAGAGCCAGAGTCAGGAGGAGTATCTCCGGCAGAACACACGAAGAAGGTGCCCTTGTGCGAAGACGTGCCCGACCGAATGGTAATCATCGGAAAAGGGCTTGAAGAGGCCGAGGAAGCCAGGCTTATATAGTTTCTTTGCAACAATCAGGATGTGTTTGCTTGGTCCTCTTCGGATCTGTGAGGGGTCAGTTGAGAGTTCATTGAGCATGAGCTCAGGGTGAACCCGAAGGCGAAACCAGTAAAGCAGGGCCAGAGGACAATGTCCGAAGAAAGGCAAAAAGCGGCTCAGGCCGAAGTACAAAAGTTGCTAGATGCGGGCGTTATCCACGAAGTCCATTACCCGGAATGGCTAGCAAATGTTGTCATGGTGCCGAAGAAGAACGGGAAGTGGTGAATGTGCATTGACTTCACCATCTTGAACAAGGCGTGCCCGAAGGACGAATACCCACTACCACGCATTGACACCCTGGTCGATGCAGCAGCTTGCTCGGAGATGCTCAGTATGTTGGACTGTTTCTCAGGTTATCACCAGATATTCATGAACAAGGCAGATGAAGAGAAGACCAGTTTCACCACCCCCTTCGGGACATATTGCTATGTAAGAATGACAGAAGGCCTCCGCAATGCTGGATGCACTTTTAACAGAATGATCAAGAAAGTACTGGGAGATCAACTGGGAAGGAACATCTCCGCATATGTCGACGATGTTGTTGTTCGAAGCAAGAAGAAGGAGGATCATATCTAGGACCTTCGCGAAACATTCACGAACCTTCGCCGTCATGGTCTGAAGTTGAGCCCGGACAAATGCATCTTCGGAGTCCGAAGAGGCAAATTATTGGGATGCATGATCACTGAAAGAGGAATTGAGGCAAATCCGGAGAAGATAGAAGCCATCAGGCGGATGAAGCCGCCAACTACAAGAAAGGGGGTGCAAAAGTTGACAGGCAGGTTGGTTTTGCTTAACCGATTCATATCAAAGTCTGCGGAGAAGTGCCTTCCATTTTTAAGGCGCTGAAAGGTTCTGGCAACTTGGAATGGGGCGAAGAGCAAACGAAGGCTTTCGAAGACCTAAAGCAATATATTGAAAAATTGGCAGTCGTGTCCAGTCCGTCAGATAAAGTGGAGTTACGGCTGTACATCTCCACATCAGGCACAGCCGTAAGTGCTGCTCTCGTCGACGAGCGCACGATCGAAGGGGCATTGACACAGGTGCCTATATACTTCGTTTCTGAAGCCCTAAACGGGTCAAAATTGCTGTATTCAGAAATGGAGAAGATGGCGTATGCGGTGGTCATGGCAGCGCGGAAGCTTCGCTACAACTTCCAGAGCCACAAGGTCAAGGTCCCAACCTCTTTTCCACTTCGATACATGTTTGAAAATAGAGAAGCCTCCGGCAGAATAGGCAAATGGGCTGCGCAGTCAGCCGAGCACACCATTGACTTTGTCTCCAGGTCAGTGATCAAGTCGCAAGTCTTGGCAGATTTCATCGCCGACTAGACCCCAACCACACCTTCGCAAGAACAGCCGAAGATAGAAACAATATGGCAGCTCGAGTGCGATGGGGCTTACCAGAGAGATGGAGCAGGAGCTTCGGCAGTATTGACTGTACCTTCGGGTACACAGCTGAAGTATGCAGTCAGACTCGACTTCAAGGGATGCACCAACAACGTCGCAGAGTACGAGGGCTTTCTCTTGGGTCTTCGCAAAGCAAGAGCGCTGGGAGCGCAAAGATTGTCGATCAGGGCACATTCAGAGTTGATCTCAGGCCAAATCAACAAGTCCAATAGAGCTCTCAAGCCGGAGTTGGCAAAGTACTTGGCAGCAGTGCGAAGCATGGAGAAATACTTCCTCGAGTTCAGTATCCGCAGTTTCTCTAGAAACAAAGAACAAGCAGGCTGATCAGCTGGCAAAGGCAGCAGCACAGTTCGATCCTTTACTGCCAGATGTATTCTTCGAAACTTTAAAGCAGGCCTCCGTCAATTGTGCCGAAGAACCCGCCAAATTCATCAATGCCATAACTAGCGAAGACTGGAGGGCTGCAATCATGGCATACCTTCGCGGACACTTCGTCCCGGAGGACAAAAAGGAAGAAAAAAGAATGGCACTTCGGGCCAGGAACTACATAATCATAGGCAAAGAATTATACCGAGGTGGAGTCTGTGCACTGCTCCTAAAGTGCATTTCACGAGAAGAGGGCAAACAACTGCTTGAAGAGATACATGCAGGGATGTGTTCTTCGCACATAGCAATGAGGGCCCTGGTAGGCAAAGCTTTCCGCGAAGGATTTTATTGGCCCTCAGCTATGGCGGACGCCCACGATGTGGTTCGCACATGCCCAAACTGCCAAAAGCATGCCCCATATAGCAAATTCCCACCCGACGAGGTGCAGCTATTGCCTCCGGTATGGCCCCTCGCACGATGGGTGTAACACCCGGTTTATAAAAGGACATAAACCGAGCAATCATATACGTGCCAGGATCAAGTCACACGTATATACAACAGAATGAACAGTATATCACAGCACATATCACGTAAAAAGATATAATAAAGCGAATACGAATGTTATTTATTATATTAATGACAAAATGTCTGATACAGAATATGCGGAAGCGTAAAACATAAACGAAGCCTCTCGGAAGCTGGGCACCACAGGGACGTCGACTGGGAGACGAATGCCTAGAAGTCCTCGTAGTCCTGGTAGCGCTGAGCGAACTCCCTCGCGTCGGCAGGAACAGAGCAGCAGTAGAGTGTCCCCAAGAGGAAAAAGAGTAGAGTAGGCAAGAGTGAGTACACAACTTGTACTCAACAAGTATAACACAAACTATGAGGCTCTAGGTTGGCTGACTGACTGCATTAGCTTTTAAGTCTTGGCAAAATTTTATTAAAGCTATTTACTACAAGTTGATGAATTACCATAAACCCAGTTACATAATAATTAATCAAAATTAATCATGTTACTGCTGAGAACCAAACCGAAACCACCAAGGTAACCCCGAGAGGCACCCCCCCCCTCGTCGGAAGGAGATAACCCCACTAATCAAAAGGAGGATCTGGGCCGCTCATGACCATGAGCACGGCTAGTATACCAGTTTTACACTCTGCAGAGGTTATACATTTTTACCCACAAGTCGTGAGCTACGCTAGTTGTTCATCACACTTCCTTAGGTGAGATGACTAGCAAACTCACTACGAGGCCGTTACAAAGGACACGTTGGTAAGGTGTAACCGCTAAGGAATCAGGCTCCGCAACGATGGTACCCACCTCGAGGGGTACGCAGACCAAGCCTCGTAGCCTGGGCACCATTGAAGCTCACCACCCCTCCTGCCCTGTCGGTAAGTTACCCCCGAACCAAAATGACCTAATTAGTAAGCCAAGAACGTCCCATTCCAGTCTTGTGGTAGCGCTATTGTCCCAGGTTGTCGCTCTATGAACCGGTCCTTATGGAGAGTGGCCAACCAGGTAGTAAGCACCGTGCTGGCCCCCCTAAACCATGTTTCTAACAAAACCAATTTTAACGAGACGTGAGCCCCTCAAACGGGCCACTCTCAGAATTAAGTTGCATATACCATTAATCAAATTAATTAAAAAGGACCAAGTGTGTTATAGCGCGGCACCTAGCACAACTAACCAAAATGCAACCCAAAGGGTATATATAAAGGATATAAAGTGGTTAGGAAATCCTTATAGGCATACAGTATTAAAATGCAGTATGAAAATGTATTTAAAGGTGATAGGTGGTGTTCATGTTATACTTGCCTTCCTCAAACTGTTCCTGCTGCTCAAACTGCTCAGAAGATGGATCCTTGTACTAGTACTGAGGCTCCTCCGGTAGCTCAACGTCTACTCACGATCGCAATGCCAAAACAAGTCCAGCACATACACATACATGCAAATAAAGGCAAACACTAAGAAACAGTACAACAATACATAAAAACAGCAAACAAAACTAAGCTAGAACTAATCTACGCATCACAACGATCGCGTGGACATAAAGAACACCTAAAACGAAGCTAGAACGCGAAAACTAGAGCAAAAACAAGGTCCAGGGGCTTTTCTGTAACAAAAACTAAGTTTCTGGGGGTTTTCTACAGAAACCGAGGGCCTAAACATAATTAAACTATAGATCTAGGGTCTAACTCACAAAAACACTATGGCTGGACGGCGGGCACTATTTCTGGAAAGATCAGGGGCCTAAACATTAAAAATAGAACCTATCCGTAATTACTTTTGAACAGACTTGGACCGCGAGTTGATTACCAAGAAATCGAGGGGCTCTTATGCAAAAGTGACCAGCGCTGACTGGTAACCTCTCTGTTGACTCGGGTGGAAATGATCCTGGACCGTCGATCTGGGATCGGATGGATCAGACTTTTTGGGGCGTGGGCGGCGGCGGGAGCACTAGCGCGAAGCGGCGCATGGCGGCGGGGTCGCCGGAGTTCGGCTAAACGGCCCTCCAGGGCCCTATTCGTCCCGATTCCCGAGCCGGGGTGACGTGCGCGACGTCTCGAACTCGACCCCGTGCTCAGTGCAGGGCTGCATCATGGCGGCGCATAGGGATGGCGGCGGGGCGGATCGGCCTACGCCGGCGAGCGTGGAGGCGCAGAAAAGGGGGAAAAGGGGGCGGGTCGGTTGCTTACCACCACACGAAGCTCCCAGGCACCCTGTCGTCGAGGAAGAGGTGGCGGTACAGTGGATCAACGCGCGGCACGACAAGCTTGAGCTCGGCAATGGCGGCGGGGCGGAGGCAGAGCTTGCGGACGGGGCGCTGCGGAGGTCCTCTCGGCGTCTGGATCCTTCGGTTCGACGCGGGATGGCGCTGCGAAGCGGTACCATGGGTCAAGAGGCGAAGGTGATCGCCGGCGGCGTGCAAATCGAGCGGCGATCAAAACTTACCGGAGGTGAAGTCCGAGCGCGATTCCGGCTCTGCAGAGATCTAGGCCGAGCGTGGTGGCTCCGGGGAGCTTCACGGCGTCAAGGCAAAGGCTCTGCGCGGCTCCGGTGGGGTTGGGGTGCGGCGGAGCGGCGGAGCGGCGGTTCTATGGTGGCACAGTGGCTCTGCTTCGGTGAGGCAAGGGTGGAGCGATGGACGTCGGGGTTTGGGGCTGCGGAGAGGGAAGGTGAGGACGCAGGGGGGTCGCGGGGGTGTTTAAAGGTAGGGTGCCGAGGATTGTGGCGCGGGACAGTGGGAAGGATATCCCGGTGATCTCGCCGGCGACTCGGGCGCAGGCTCTGCGCGGGGAAGAAAGGAAGGTGGGAAGGGGAACGCCGACAGGAGGGGTCCATGCGTCGGTGAGAGAGAGTAACGGGCGTGCGGGTGAGCGGGCTGAGGAAAGGGAGCGCGTGTGGACGCCCTGTCTCTGGTAGGTGGACCCGGGGAGTGGGGCGCGGGGCGCGTCGCGCTGGGCCACCCGACAGGTGGGGTCGCAGAGGATGGTGCACGCGGAGGGAGCGCGTCCACGCGAGGCGCTGGCGGGCCGCGGCTGCCGGTCGCTGCAGGTGGGGCTACGCAGCAGGAGTTGGGCTCGCGCGTGCGCTCGCGCTGGGGTGGGCGCTGATGTGCGGCCCAGAGCGGCGAGGACAACGCGCGCGCGTGACGCGGGCTGAGCGGGGAGAGGGCGTGCTGATGAGCGCTGCTGGTGGGCCGAGCGGAGAGGTGGGCGAGCCGGGCCGCACGGAGAAGAGCTGGGTCGGCGTGGGGAGAGAAGGAAAGGACTGGGCCGGGCGCTGAAGGGAAAGGAGAAGGTGGGCCATGGACCGGTTTGAGTTGGTTTGGGCTTCTCTAATTCCTTTCCTCTTTTCTATTTCAAACATCACTCCAATCTATTTGAATTCAAATCGAATTTGAATTCAAACTCCTATGCAAACAAGCAAAATAAAACCATGCACCAGCATGAGTGCAACATACTTTATGAAGCAAAACTAAATTATAAATGCAAGGCTAAGCAAATTAAATCCTAGAAAATTAAATAAAACCAATTTAAATTTATTATTAATTACTGAAATTTGAATTAGGGTGTTACAATGGGGCATTGATATTGTTGGACCATTGCCTACAGCTTCGGGAAACTACAAGTACGCCGCTGTGGCGGTAGAGTACTTCTCCAAATGGGTCGAAGCCAAAGCACTCAGGGATATCACAACCGGAGCCCTACAGAAATTCTTTTGGCAGAACATTGTCTGCCGCTTCGGGGTCCCGAAGGAGGTTACAGTGGACAATGGCAAGCAGTTTGACTACACAACTTTCAGGGCGTTCACCAATCAACTTGGCACCAACTTATGTTTCGCGTCGGTCTACCACCCGCAGTCCAACGGCATGGTTGAAAGAGCCAATGGCATCATCTTCGCAGGCATCAAGAAAAACATCACTGAGCTGCCGAAGGGGAAATGGGCGGATGAGCTGCCGAGGGTCATATGGTCTCATAACACAATTGAGTCCAGGACCACGAAGTTCACCCCCTTCAAGCTACTGTATGGCGAAGAAGCTGTAACACCCGAGGAAATCAAACTCAAATCCTGGAGAACAGCCGAAGGGGCAGAAAACGTTGAAGAAGACATCAAGCCCTTAATCGACACAATCGCAGCTGGCAAGATTCAAGCAACAATCAATCTGGGAAAATATCAAGAAGAAATACGAAGGTGGAAGAATAAGAAAGTGAAGCCCAGAGACATCAAAGAAGGGGACTTGGTGCTTCGAAGAATACCGAAGACCAAGCAAAAAGGCAAGATGCACAGCAAGTGGGAAGATCCATTTATCGTCACATCTATGGCAAGGCCGGAGGCCTGCAGGCTCCACACGCTAGAAGGCACCGAAGACCCTTATTCGTGGAACAAGGATATGCTACAGAAGTACTACGTGTAGGAAAGATGTAAAAGCCACTGGAGGGAAATAACCGAAGGGGCTTGTAGAGCAATTTTTTTCTTTCTTTTTTCTCATTTGTGTAAATCGGCACAATGTACCGAAGGGCCCGTATTCTTTTCCTCATGAGGGAAGCTTTCGCGTGTCCATCCGGGCACCGAAGGTGTGAGGTTTTTAACGAGGCGGAACCCTATGTAACCCCTTGTGAAATATAAACAAGGCCCCCACAAAAAGAGTCTCGAAGGCCCCCAAAGGCTAGGCGCGAACCTCCCCGGCTAAAGAGCCGAAGGTCCCCTAACAAAGTCCTTATGTGCGAAAGCCTAAGGCGGAAAGTCCTGTCGTGCGAAAGTCGAAGGCACGGCGTGACCTCCCCGGCTAATGAGCCGGAGATCCCTGTGAAATTCCTTACGAGAAAGAACGAAGGCAAGGCATGCATAATTAAAACAAGAGGCCGGAGGGGCTAAAACCCGCCTCACAATCATCATCCCCACCAGTCGAGCGAAAGGGGGGGTGGCGTTTCGCAAAACATATACATGCATGATGCCGGCGACGATGAACGAACCAAAAGGCGTTTTTATCTTCGTCCGCGCAAAGGGGGGGTGGTGCTTCGCAGCATACATTTATGCACAGTCGAAGGATAAACGCCAAAAAATTACATAGTTTATTACACACAAAGTACAGGTTTATTACACCGTGAAGATACACTTCGCGCGAAGGCACGAAGAAACAAATTACATAGTTACATCCGAGGCCTCGTCCTCGAAGATTAGGCGGTCCATCTCAGATATTATCTCCCGGACCGCCACATCTATTATTTCTTCGGCCGTCTGCCGAAGAAACACTTCGAAGTTGTCCCCTGAAACCGAGGGCAATGCAAATTAACTAGAGCTCTTGTCAAAGATGCCTTTGCGTCGGTACATAAATTCATGAGGTGACAGGGGCTCTTCGTCCACCGGCTCCGGCTTCGGCTCACGGAGACCGGCGGGAGCACTATACGGCCTATCAGTATCGAGAATCCGTTTTATTTCGCGACGAAGCATGCGGTCAGCAAGGATCTTTGCATGTTTCACTGGATCACGCTGAAACTCGGCAAAAAAGCACTTCGGATCGGTGTTCCGAAGCTCGTAAACGCGCACCCTACCCGCCCAAAACTCTTCAAACGAAACTGAAGGATAACGAGCATGGAGCTTCACCCAGGACGCACCAGAGACATAGAAATTCCCTCGTTTCATAATGCGAGGAAGCACACCTTCGGTCACCTGCGCAGGGGCCAACGCAAGGTCCTGCGCAGACACCAAAGGTGTTAGTTACCAAACAATGTTAATTACAACACAAAAGTGGACAGTCACACGACCACGACCCTCACACCTCGCCAGCTGCAGGGTGAGAAGAGCCCCTCGTGGTTTGGTCTTCGGGCGCCGGGGCTCGGTCGGTGGCTCCACGACCGGCATCAACATTTCCTCCGTCGCCATCTCCCTCGCCGCCAGGTCCCCTTTCGGTAGTCGCAACTTCCTTAAGGATTGGATCCGCAATGGCATCGGCCTTGGCCTGAAGCTGAAAGACACCAACCAGAAGTCGTCAGCATGTTTCCGTAGCAAAGAAGGTTGACAACAAAAAAGAAAGACAATCACCTGGAGCTTCATGCGCTCGACCTCGCGACGCACAATAGCACGGCCTTCACCCTTAAAGAAGTGGTCCATGAAGTTCTTCGCAATATTTTTCGCCAAGGGGGGCAGCGTCTCCGGACGGACCGCTTCTTCACCTGGCCAGCGGAAGTTTGCGTCACGGAGGGAGCGAAGCTGGGCCTTCGTCACTCCGCCCGGGGCACCAGCCTCGGCGGAAAAGAGCCCATATACTGCGGCGCTCAAGGTGCGGACGACGACAACAGCACTGATCTCCTCGTGGAAGTGCGCCTCGGCTTCGACCATGGCAACGCAGGTGCGAAGCCACTGGAAAAATGATTCCAGGCCAACAGTATCGGTGTCATCCGGGAAGATGTCCGGAGCCACAAGCCCATACTGGCAAGGAGTTCCGGAAGCTCTTCTTGAAGCTTCTCCGACCCGGTCTTGATTGCTTCTTTGAAAGTGCGAAGCCGAGTACACATCACCTCATGGGAGGATTCTGCGTCCTCGGCTAGTTTCTTCGCAGCCTTCGCCTCATCTTCGGCCCTAACCGCCCGCTCCACCGACGCCAGGAGCTCCGAAGCAAGGGTATCCCTCTCCGCGGCGGATTTTGCGAGGCGCTGCTACAGGGCAGTTTTTTCCTTCTCGAGAACGGCCACCTTCGCCTCGAGATCCGCCATGGCAGACTTCGAGCTGCTCTCGGCTGCCAGCTGCCAGGAAGCACACCGCGCGGCCACGAAGGCCTTGAGGGATAGGTCCTGAGCGCTCTCAAGAATGTTCTTCAGCTCGGTGTCCATCAGGTCCTTCTCCATCAGCGGAAAGCAGAATGATTCCCCAGCCGCGGCCAGTAGAGTGCGCTCGCGGTCCCGGCTTTCGAAGCAGAGAGACTTCACGATGTTGCCACCGAGACGCACGGCTATAGGCTTCGCACCTAGCTCAGTAGCCACGGCCCCCAGATCAGCGTTCCGAATGAAGTAACTGCTGCTATCCGAAGAGCTGCTGCTGTTGTCGCCGCCGTTGCCTCCGTTCCGGGAACCGGAGGAAGACGTGTCGTGCTGGGATGGCGCTTTGGTGTCATGGCCAAGCGCATCAGTTTCACGGGAGGCATGAGAGCGGCGTGGGGAGTCGACTTCAATTTCATCTTCGTCGCCGCGCCCATCATCATCATCACTTTCCTGGGCGGTGCTGAACTCGAGGTCCAGGCTCGGGGGGACCGCCCTCAGCGGTGGCACCTTCTCAGTAGCGAATGGAGGGGCTTTTGTGTTGGGATGGTTACTGTCTTCGCTCAGATCATCTTCGGAGTCACCCTTGCTTCGCAGTGGAGACCGTAAGATGTCGTCCAGAATCTGACTTTTCTTCTTTGGCGCCACCGTCGAAGACACCCGCTTCCTCTTTGATTTCTCCAAGGCACTTGTGGGGGCGGCGCCCTGACCTTCAGCGAGCTTCGCCACGGCTGCCCGCCGAGGAGCGGAGAGGCCCAAAGCGTGGAACACCTGGTTCCGCCGAACTCCGCTGAGGTGACTCACCAAAGCTATGTATTCGTCTTTCGAGACCGGTCCAACCATTTCGTCGGCCCGGCTCTCAATCACAACAGGGTCAACTCCTACAAGGTCGAAGAAGCACAAGATGTAAGCAACAAAGCGGGGAGGTAGGTTCAGCAGAGAAGGAAGCGAGGAACGAAAACTCATGATCGGTCCGAAGGTTGAAGGAGGACACAAAATCAGGTAGAGGAATACCCTCTATCCATCGATCCTCGGTTAACCAGCTTGAGATCGTCCAGCCAGCCCTGACTGGGAAGCAGCTGCATGCGACAAACTCCTCGATGAGATCCCGGGTGCCGAAGGTCTTCGACAGCTTCCGGAGCAGTGCAAACAGCGCCTCATCTTCGGCTCGAGCGTGGGAAGCTACTTTCGGCACATTGCCAAGAGCGGCAATGTGGTCGATGACGAGGGGATGGGTCTTCGTCTCTGTATCCAACGCCACTTTGTGATAGAACCAGTGGGACGACCAGTCATTGGCCCACTTGTTCTTCCTTGCAGTGACTGGACTTGGCAGGTTCTTGTGGAAGGCGAAGGTATAACAGCCATACTGGGGAACGGCCGATATTTCTGTGCCTCCCGTCGTCTGTACAGAAATCTTCTTTAGTTGATAATGCACCCTGAAGGCACGAGCGAAGCCTTCGGCGCTTGGAGAAAGGGGGCAGGTCTTCGCCAGCCACATGTACAGGTTGAGCCGCATGATCAAAGTGGGAGTCATTTGATGCAAAAAATACCTTGAACAACCAAAAGATGTCAACCACCACAGGGTCGAGTGGCATCCGAAGGCCGGCAGTGAATAGATCACGGAAGACAACCACTTCGTCAGTGCGGGGATGAGCGACAGTTTCACCCGTCGGAGGCGAACGAACGTCGTCCGCGGAGACGAAGCCACGACGAGCCAGGTCGTCAAGCAGGGATGGCGTCATCTTCGACAGGCCGAGTACGGTGGTCGTTAGCCCCTTTGACTGGTCCTTCTTCAGAGCCATCTCCGAAGATGCAACTTGTTCTGCGGTCGCCACTCTTGAAGTGTTGCGCGAAAGGAGTTCGACGAAGAACGACTTCAGAGAGAATCTTCGCGATGGGGGAAGTGAGAAGGCTGTAAAGCAGAATGCGACGAGAGGTAATACACACACAGCTCGCGGTGCCACTATTTAAAGGAGGGGGCGACCGAGAGAAACCCAGCACCGGCGGCGCCGCGAGGTGGAAAGACAACTGTGCCCCGCGCTGCATGTCCAAGATTAAGAGACCGGGGGGTAACTCTATCCTTTCGAAGTCCTCGAACCAGCACAGAAATTCCCGCCGAATTTTTAAATCTGACAGTTTTGGCGCGAACTAACGGTTTAACCCTGAAAAATTTTCCTTCCTCGACGACACTACAGTTTTTGTAGGTTGACATGGACTGTGCTTCGTCAGCTACGATCGCGGCGCCTAGCCCGAAGGGTGGCGCTTCAGGATGCCGACAGCGTCCACAGGGTCGAAGCCGCGCCCCTCTCGAGGATCGGACCGAGGCTCCGAGGGGCTACTGTTGGGGACACCACCTTCGGTCCGTTCGCCGAAGGTTCGCGAAGACAGGGCGGCAAGAATATTGAAGCCGACATCGGGAGTGAACACAAGAGATTCCCGCCTTCGCTTGTCTTCGGGGAGGAAGACGAAGACACGCGAGGACCTCGGGAGTGTACACAGGACGTTTCCGCCTCCGCTTGTCTTCGGATCGTAAGACGAAGACTCGCGAGGACCGGTCGACGGGAGCGTCACAGTGAAGTAAGCAACGAGCCACGTAGCCCTCGCTCATCTTCGGGTCGGAAGCCGAAAACGCGCGAAGACCGGACGATGCGAGCATTGGCGAGGAATAAGTGACAGGCCATGTGGTCCTTGTCGAGAAGGCCGAAGAGGACTATCTGGAGTTGTGGGCCCGTCTGAGCTGTGGCGCACTCAACTTGTATTAGGGAAATTACGTGTACGTCTAGTAATATTATAGGAATATGACCGTTGTAAGGGTGTAGAAGAGTAATTGTACATGGGTGGTATAATGCCACCTATAAATACCCCCTGTAATGTTCATTGATGGGACACATGGAATAGAGAGAACATTTCCTGCTTGGTTTGGCGTGCTCATTCATTACTGTGTGGAGTTAGCCCATCCCGGAGACACTCTACACCAACAAACATACGAGTCATTGTCACAAAGTTCAATGTTCCTACAGCTCATCAGCCGATTCTGATAAATTTAACTAAGCTATTTTATTTATAATGTCCTAATCCAACTACCATGCAAGTTGAATTCTATTAGAAATTCTAAGCTATATCCTGTTTGTATATTCTAGAGTCATCATAGTCATAACTGAACTAACATTGTGTGCCTTGACTAACACACCTTGTCATGCTAGACTTCTTTTTTGGAAGGGGCACCTGATTTCTATATTATGCTGGTCTAAACAATGTGCCAAGCTCTGTGCGAAGTTGAGTACTACATTATTTTGGGATGGTTGAAAGTCTGTATCTCTCTGCGGAACCTGATTTTCTACGGCCAGACAAAGAACCAGCACTAGGTGTATCATATCGTTGCAGCAGTAGTAGAGACAGCTAGACAAATGAGGAGTCGATTGGTCAAATTAGCTTTTAAGTGTTATCATTAAGGGTGTATTTGGTTCTGCTTCTCAAACTGCTTTTGCTTTTTGAAAAGCGAAAAGCCAATCAAACACACTGACTTACGAAAGCTACATTTTGCCAAAACTGTTTTTTCTCTAATACAAAACTGAAATCAGCCCCCTGCTTTTACCTACTGTGGAGGTGGACAACTTCGAAAAAAATTACCCACCTGTCACCTTTAAAAAATTAACGGCTTTTGAACTTTTCACAGTTAACAGAACAGCCCACAATAGCTTTTCTACGGTCTACAGCTCACAACAACTTTTTCAAAAGCCAAAGCTCAATCAAACACACCTTAAGAAATAAAGTTGTAATTTGCATTGGATGACTAGCATCTTTAGGTTCATATCAACATTCATGGCAATGTTTGACCATATCAATTCGACTTTTTTGGATCGACCTAAATTAAACATGCAGATCCGACGGCAACTTGGAAGAAGAGTAGAAGACTACCTGGTATAGCCGGCGCCTCAGAGAGGGCATGAGGCAGGTCGAAATTGATTCCCCTGATATGCTTGTACCGAGAAGTGATCATCTCCAGTGTGGCACCGGTGCCACCGCCAACGTCCACGAGCACGCTGATGCCGTCGAACCCTTTGAAGCGCTCCAGAAGCTTGCTAATCACCATCATCGTCTGCTGCGCCATGGCCTTGTTGAATAGCCTGTTCAACCTAGTGTTCGTCCCCATGTACTGGAACATCGGAACCCCGTAGGCTCTCTCAAAAGCAGCTGGCCCACCGCCGGCCACCGCAGCCTCAAGATGATTCCTTGAATGGTGGGATGAAATCTAAACCGTAATTGTAAATTTGTAATCTGATGCAAACATTCGGTTACTTACCAGGAGGGCAAGTAGTCCTTGTCGACGGCGAACTTGGCCAGCGGCGCTAGCGACCCCTCGCGGCTGTTACTGGTGAGCCACCGGCACACCGGCGCGGCCGTGTACTGCCGGAGCGGCTCGCCGCTTGGGCTTGTCTCCGTCGAGCACTTGACCACGTTGTAGCACGCCAGGAAGCGAAGCAGCCAGTCCACCGAGGCGGCCGCTTCAGCCTTGTCCGCGGCAGGGAGCTGCGCGGACAGCTCGTCCGCTGTCATCGCCAGGCCGGCGGCCATGATGAGCGCGTCGATAAGACCGAGCTCGATCGCGGCTTTCACGGTCATAGAGACGGCAGAGGCGGAGATGAGCTCTAGAGCGTGCAAGCAAGTGGCCTCCTCGACGTCGCCGCCGGCAGCACCAACTGCTGGATTACTCATAGCGCCTGCGCGGTATCGGTCTCTCACTTCTGTGTTTGCAGGATGCAAATCAATCAAGCCTTCTATCCAGCACAAAGAGTCTTATACTCTGCCATCCCAAATTATCCCAGTACTGATTCTACAGTGCCCGGACGGAAGCCACCACACGGTCAATCCGACCCGTGCCCGCCCAGTTCGCAGAAGGCGCAGACCAGTTCATGTGGGGGTCCCACGCCCACGTCGCTATCTCCTCAACTCCTCCCATCTTCGTCCAGTGTCTAGTCTTTTCCTTTTCTTTTCTCCTTTCCGCTTCCTCTCTCTCCTCTTTTCTCTTCTCTTTGCTGGATTCTTTTCTGGCGATCATCTTCTCGCCGGCAGCCAGCGGGTGCGGAGCTCTAGCGAGCAAGGAGGCGGCGGGCCGTTGCTAGAACTCTCGCCACGGGTAGGGATGCATGGCTCGAACGATGCCAGCGTCCGTGATGACGGAGCCCGGCATGGCCGGAGGAGCTGCGGCGCAGCGGCAGCGCTTTTTGCTCGTCAGTTATGCTGGTGAGTCGAAAGCGCTGCGACGGCTACCTCCATTTTTTTTGTTTTCTTTTGTTTTATAGTTTCTTTTTAAAAAAGTTGTCTATAAAACTTTTGTTGGTTCATGAATTTTCTGTTCAAAATATTTTTGTATCTTATTTTTTGGTTCTGAATTTTTTTATTTTAGTTTTTTTATTTATGGTTCTATTTTTTCTTTCAGATTATTTAAATTTCAACTGTTTAAAAAGTTTTTTCTCCGAAATTTGTTCCCAAAATTTTTCAAACAATTTTATCCCAATAATTTTTTTATTTTAACGAAATCTATACATGCAAAACCGAACAAATTTGCATAAATAATTTGGAACACAACTTTTGTGTTCAATAAATTTTGTAGTGAAAAGTGTTTGTTTTAAATATTTTACACACTCTCAATAGTTTCAAAGTTCCCCATGCAAATTTAGCACACGATTTTCTCACAACCAGAAAAAAAGAATCGCTCCTGAAAGAGAAATAATTCCTGCCTGGGTGCGGGAGCGAAACGGGGAGGGTGGGGGCGGCGATCTTATTTACTGCAACATGAGGATTACTTTTGTCGTCTCACCGAAAATGAATGCATGGGCCCGTATCTAATGCCAAAAAGGGAAAGATAGCGGATGTCGAAAAATCGACCGTACCAACAAAAATAAATGGGCGACCGTAAACTAGAAAAGCCTCCAAATTATTAGTCATTTTGATTTTTATAAATGTATAGATTTTGCTATAAGCCTAAATATATGTTATGTCTAGGTGACACCTTGATTTTTTTTTCCAAGGCAGATCAAAAAGGTAATCTGCTTCTACAAAGGGAGCAGGAATATTGTAGCAACTGACCTGCCGCTTGGAAAAATATTTTCATCGACAGGTTACGCCATCACCCACTCCTGAAAATAGGCGCTTTTTTCAGGAGCAGGTGATGAGCTGACCCGCCCTACAAATGGCACTTAGGGGTGGGTCACCCCTCACCCGTCACCAAAAATGCCCCACAAAATTTGCAGGCCGCCCTTCTTTCTCCTACCAACAGCCCATTGTTTGCTCGGGGGAGGTCCTACCCGAAATTCCAACAAAAGAAATAAAAGAAAGGAGGAGAAAAAGTTTTAAACTTGATTTCCTTCGAGTTAGGACTGTAGTAGGTTTGATAGCAATTCTATTTTTTTATTTTTTGAAGAAAATCCCATGTTTTTCCTATACTCTTTAGATATTTTTGAAGGCTCAAAATGAAGCTCTCTTTGACTTTAGCTAGATCTAAATCTCCATAGTATAGATTTGCCATTTGGAGGCCCATTTGCCTCAAACTTTTGGATGAAGTTCTATTATTTTAGTAGGAGAACAAAATTATGAAATTACATGAGTTCAATCTTTTTGTTTTAGCCTTATTCCCATATAAATAATTTCCTTGATCCATGGAGGAGAGAGAGGAAGAATTATATTTTCTATATTTACACAAATGCATGATAGTTTTCCCCTCAAGATTTAGTGGTACAAAAATTGATTGGGCTTTGTTTTTTAGTTAGTATACATATTAAATTGACATTTTTAAATATATACACATATATAAATGTACATTCCCTGTTTAGCACCTAGGGTGTTGAATAAGTATTTAGGTCGTGTTTAGTTTCACGCCCAAAATTTTTTGCGTTGGAATCTTTTTAATTTGAAGTACTAAATAAAGTCTATTTATAAAACTTTTTGCACAGATGGGTTGTAAATCGCGAGACGAATCTAATGATGCTAATTAATCCATGAGTAATCAATAATTAGCGGATGGTTACTGTAGCATTACTGTTGCAAATCATGGATTAAGTAGACTCATTAGATTCGTCTTGCAATTTACAGCCCATTCATGCAAAAAGTTTTGTAAATAGACTTCATTTAGTACTCCATGCATGTGTCAAAACATTCGATGTGACGTTTTTTTTTTGCGTTTACGGGGTGTGATCTAAACAGGGCCTTAACACCCCGATAGCCCTCAGACCCAAGCCCATCTAGCATCCATCCCAAAACCAAAAAAACAAGAGATTCAAACCGAAAAAAGATCTACGTGGCCGGAAAATTTAGCCGCAACCGGAACACTAAAAAGACATAACCGAAAATCAGTCTATGTGACCGAAAAATTTAGCTGAGTCATCTCGAAACGGGAAAATCCAAGGTTCTAACTGGAAATCGATTCAAGGTGACCGAGTACTAACCTTGGAGATTGAAATTTTAGATGCTGTGATAGCTCGAACCCTTTGGTGGGACTGTTTGCGGTTAGGAGCACCATTTTTTGGTTTAAGAAACATTGGTTTCCTGTTGGAATAACAATTTTCGAGTTTTGAGGATACTTTTTCAGTTTCAGGAATACTTTCAACACTGGGGCAATTTTCCAGCTACAAGCACCATTTTTCGGTTAAAGAAACGTTGGTTTCATGTTCAAATAGCAATTTTTCGGTTTTGAGAATACATTTTCCGATTTCGGGAATATTTTTCTGGTTTTGGCTTCCTGTCGAGAGGTGTGGCATGTTTTTCGGGTTCAAAGAACAATTTTCTAGTTTCGGGACTAGTTTTTCCAGTTTTGCCAGTTCCTGGCTCTGGACGGGGAAGAGGGGGAGGGCTGGCATGTTGAATACTTAGGGAAAATTCCTTGTAAGGCCCTGAAACAAATGAAAGTCCCTTCTATGGCCCTAGAAAACTGAAACACCCTTTTGTGGCCTTCTTTTTATTTTCATTCCCTTCCATGGCCCTACAGTTATCCCTCTAGTTATGTCCCAGTTAAGTGGCTGTGAAAAGACCAAAATACCCCTGGCACACCAACAGGTATTCAGGTATTCAGATTTCACAGAGAACAAGTATTGGACATGTATTATTTTTTTGAACAATTATATTAGACATGGATTATTTTTTGGTAGCATGATATTATGAAGCACACAGTACACCGAGACGAGACTGCAGAGCACCAAGAAAACCCAATAAATTTTTTTTACCCTTTCCCGTACCTATCCAGCACCCAGCGTGCTAAATAGCACCCCCTATATAAAAGTATATATTTATTTGCCAAATTAGTAATGGATCTTTTCTATATTAACACAAATGCAATATATAGTTTGTTTTCCCAATATTTAGTTGTTCATTAATTGCCTGGGTTTTTAATTTTTTACTCCATGCATGTTAAATTGACCTTTTCCAATATCTCCGCATATATAAAATATATATATTTATTATTTTTTTAGTAAATTATGAAAATTTTGTTTTAATCCATTTAAATTATTTGTTGCTGTTCAGAGATGGATAGGGCATAGATGTACAAAGTACGAAGGACGGAGGCATATTTCCTTGGAGAACTTAATAAATTCATTCAAGGTACGGAGAACCACGCAAGAAAAATGAGAAGACATAGAGGATACCTTGCCCGTATGAAAACTGCAAGAATACGAGAGTATTCGGCAACACAACTACCATCAAATCGCCTGTGTCGATGAGTTGTTTTGTTAAGACTTACAGGATCTCGATGTATCATGGAGAGAATGCTCCCCCTTTGATGGAGACAGATCTAACTGTAGACAGATCAAAAAAGAGCTGAAATGAACCCAAGTAAAAAAATCCACCACACTTACTTGAAACTAAAATTAGGTTTCTGAATAACAGTGAACGGATATATAAAGTTTCTGGATTGTTGGAAATATGCATTTAAAACTAGTAGATTTTAATTTAATTTGAGGCAAAATAAAAGAGATAATGCTACTGCTATGTAATTCGGATCTAACACTAGACAGATCAAAACAGGTGAAACGAACCCATGGAAAAAATCCATCACACTTACAAATTAACACTCCGTCCTCATGAAGATATGATGCAATGCACATCGTCGTTGAGGCAGCGCAGAACATAGTCAATGGACCTCAAACAGTTGTGAAGTTGTTGTAAGGATCACCGGGGTGTCCGACCCTAGAGGGGGAGGGGGTGAATAGGGTCGCTAAACGCTTTTCTATCCTAGGGCTCAATCTAATTGCATAAGATAAACCTAACACGTCCTACACATGCTAGTTATGACTAAGGTTTATCTATGCAACTCTCTACTTACCCCTAAAAACTTGCAACCTATAGCCAATCCTAATCAAACTAACTAGGAAAGTAAAGGCACACAAGAAAGAGTAAATGCGGAAACAGAGTAAATGCGGAAACGTAATAAGGTAAGTAAAGAGGTAAGTGCAAGAGGGATGCAAACTCCCGAGTAGACACGGTCATGTAACGTGGTTCGGCACAAATGCCTACGTCCACGGGACACCGAGGCTCTTCCGATCACCGTCTTGCACTACGCCACCAAGGCGATGCCGGCAAGCAAAGGCAAGTGCACACAAGACACCGAGTCTAGTGCACCGCCACCGTCTCTCTCGGTCACCCGGCCGAAATCCACTACGGAGCTTCTCCACCAAGGAGGGGGCCTCCTCTTCCCCCGCACAAAGTGTCGTTGCCACTCCACACCAAGATGGAGGGTCACACGACGGATCACAAGTTGCTTGCCGCAGCAAGACTTCTCTCAAGGGAGCTCTCGCAAGAACTAATCCCTAAACAAGCACTAAGTACTCTCACAAATGTGCTTAAGCCTATATGATGTACAATGAAGCTCTATGGTGGTTGGAGATGTTCTTGGGTGTGTTTGGGATGTTCAGCAACTCCAGCACACTTCAAATGGACGGGGTGAGGTGTATATATAGGCCACCAAGTCTTGTAGCCGTTGCTCCAACGGTCAGCTGAAAATCTGCTACCACCGGAAGAACCGATGCCTCTTGGCAGGGTAGCGTCGGTTCATCCGGTCACTCACAACATGAAGTAGCCGTTGAAGTCCTGACAGCTGACGCAGAGACCACCGGTTGAACCGATGCAATGCACCGATGCCTCACCGGTTCAACCGGTGCTGAAAGAATCTTCTCCTGGACGCTGACGTCATTACACCGGTGGTATGCACCGATGCACCGTCGGTTGAACCGGTGCTGAAGAAACTTCTCCTGGGCACTTGACATCGTCTCTGGTACAAAGGACGGCCAATGCACCGACGGTATGCTCCGATGCACCGTCGGTTGAACCGGTGCTGAAGAAACTTCTCCTGGGCGCTTGACATCGTCTCTGGTACATAGGACGCCCAATGCACCGATGCCCTATTTTGGACCGTCGGTTCAACCGGTGCCTATAGGCTGACTTGGCTTCGATTCCCTTCTGCACCAAGGTATTATGGCGTCGGTTCTTCCGACTACCACCGGATGCTCCGATGCCCTGGCGTCGGTTCTTCCGGTGCTCCTGAATCGAAGAGCTTTCAGGGCGCTGCCCTGAGACCCGCGAGGGGCGGCTCCCCCTCGACCCCCGTCCGCTAACCGGGTAGCGGAACCCCCGTAGGGGCGGCCCTTTGGGCCTAGCTACGCCTATCTTCTCTTTGTCATCACTTGAACCTAAAAGCCTGAGAATGGTCATCTTTAACAATCATATTAGTCCAAGTGTTGTGTGTGTCATCAATCGCCAAAACATTATATTGAAATATGGCACGAGAGGCCATTTTCGCTACAGTTGTGCTGCCTGCAAACCTTATTGCCATCCCACGTGCGGGCTTCACTACGGCAACGGCTCGGAGATATCTCTCACCCTTCTGCTAATATTTAAGTTACATATGGCAAAAGGTTTACACACCAACCTTTCACAAATCACGCAATTCCTCACGTGAAAACATACACGCATATGCGCACACATGCATTGTGTATGTAAACTAGCCCCATTCTTCCCTTTGTTGTATGTTCAACCACAGTGGAGAGCACTCCTATTTAAGTTGACTTGCACCAACTCAAACTAGCATTATGTGAGACTACTGGATGCCATGCACTAATGCTTTGGGATTTCTGAAATGGGCCTCTCATGGGCCTATTTTTCAGCAATGAATATGTTGTCCCCGAGCCTCGAACAGTAATAATTAGAATCTAAAATAAATATTGTTTTCTTCCACTTATTCTCAGTTTCCTTGCTCACATCTCATCCCTGTTTTCAGCAATGAATATTGTTTTTGGATCATTTATTTTTTCTATTATATTTCCTTGTATGTCAGTTCGCAATGTCTATTGCATGAAAGCATGCTTCCCTGAATAGCTGTCATTTTATCATCTGATATATATATATATATATATATATATATATATATATATATATATATATATATATATATATATATATATATATATATATATCCAGTTTTCTAGGTTATAGTGCATCATTTTTCTTTAGAGAAGTTCATTTCCAAGTTAAAGAAAAAATTATAGTAGATCCTTTTTCGTTTGGAGGATACAAGTGTTCATTTCCAAGTTAAAGAAATGTTGCATGAGCATCCAGTATATGGTACACCACTGCATAGTGTTGCAAATATTTTGACCTATCTCTTGTGTTCGTGGAAAATGCAATATGAACTTTTACATGGATTTAATATTTGCATGTCAGGGGCTCTCCAGCAACAAGCGGCAATCTGACAGGCCATGAGGGGCTCAAGAAATATTTTGCTCTCAATTAGCAACAAGCAGCAATCTAGCAAGGCATCAAGGGCAAGAAAGTACAAGGCTGCATCTTATATTTTGCTAAATCTGTCTTTTGTAGTTTCTGTTGCTTGAGTGGCTTAAATGCCATGTTGCTCTAGACAATTATGAACCAGATTTGAACTATTGTTCTCGTGATGGTAACTTGGATGATATATTTTTTTTGTCTTGTGGGCTGAATTGATTATTTGATAAATTGACTAAATTTTTCATGGGCTTCATGAATGGCTGTTTCAATCTGAGTGGAATTGTAATGGGCTGAAATGTGGCCCATCTAGTGACCCAGTTTCAAAATCAACCCAATAACAAGTGGGCTAGGTTTTTCAAAAATGCCATGTCATCAGCCATGTTGGCTGCCATGTCATTGGCCACATCTGATGCCACGTCAGCCGCCATGTAGGATTCCACATCAGCCGCCATGTCATCGGCCATGTCGGATGCCTGGCATTATATGTGACAACATCTGTGACATTTATTTTCGTCATAGATATTGGGTTTGGGCTGGGCTAAGTGGACTTCGGGCTATTTTGTGACGGTTTAGAAACGTCATAGATCGTGCCAATCTGTGACGATTACGGAAAAAACGTCACTCGATTTAATATGTGACGCTTAATCCATGACGTTATCCGAAATCGTCATAGATGCTGTTTTATAACATTTTTTCAGCGATCTGTAACGAATTTGTTTCGTCATAGACTAAATGATTTCTTGCAGTGCTAATTAAAGATTGTAACCTTTCTATTATTTGTCACTCAAAAGCATCAAGGAAGCTAGTTAAGCCGGCACTCCAGTCGACTGATCGATTTTAAACCCGAACACAGTCCATCGATTTTATATATGCCCAAAAACAGTTTGTCGATAAGATATGTATATATGCCCAAAAACAGTTTGTCGATAAGATATGCAACCAAAGCTATGTGGGCACGGTACGGTTCCTGTGCTAGCGAACAGTTCCTCTAGCCCTACTACCGAAAAAAAAGAACCATGCAAATCTATAGAGGAGACAACTAGAAGAAACACGCCTAAGGCCAGTATCAGTGGGAGTGTCATCGATACAGTTACCAAGATTGAAATCTTAAGAACTGTGTCAGTGGAGGGTCATCACCATGACACTCCTCTCACATTTCATGACACTCCCCTCTTCTCTCTCCTCATACTATTGGTATATGTTAATAAATTTAATATCATGACACTCTTATGACCCTAGCACTGAGACTGGCCTAAACTCGCAGGGACCACCTGACTCTTCTTCCCGACAAGAAGCCAATCTTGGCATGTGATGGCCTACACGTGAATCTCGTGTAGGCGCCTGTTGGTCACACAGCTACACGTAGAGAGACCGGAGAAGCAATGGAAGGGGGGAAATAACTCCTACGTGTGTGGCTCGAGCCAGCCTGCCTGCAACGTCGATAGCAAGAAGGGCCCCAGACAGCCATGCATGGCATACATGGAAGAGAATCAACGAACCGGTCACAAGGCCACAAGGGAAGGAGCTGTCGGGCGCTAAATAATTGAGGTTTGAGTGATAGAGCTATCGAGACATGTCTCTATCCATAGCCTTTTTAGATGATAATAGGTGTTCCATCGCATAGCTTTTGTAGACTTGTATGCACAATTCCAAAAGCAAGAGAACATCGACTACAGGACTCGCGAGGAAGGTCGGTGCACACCAGCACGGTTCCACGAAAATTACCAGTTGCCACGAACCATAGGCAATAGGTGCACATTGATGAAAACATGTAGGATACGCTAGCATGCACGTAAGGAGATCATAGTTTGTTATATAGGGACCCGAGGCTACAGTAGCCCTCTGCGCCAGGACGCTAGGAACAGGGGTTCTTAGGCAAACCCGCCCTCCACTCGCGGCTGATGAGATTCGAACCCAGGGCGCTTGATTCAGAGGCTGCTGGCCACTCGGGTTCTCCTCTCGTTCCTAGATACCATAGTTTATTATCACTATAGTAGCAAAAGAGTAATGCGCTTCCGTGTGGAGGAAGTACTTGATCGCATTGTCCTTGTCCTCGTAGCAATCTCGTAAACTACAACTAATTAGTAAATCAACAGTGCTTCTATGGAATCTATGCATTTGGAGATGTAACGGCGTGCCCCGGTGTACTAGCACTGCGTACCTGACAATGGTTTTAGGATTAGGTTGCGTGGAGGTGGCGGCTAGGGTTTCTCACATGTGGAATAACACACCCCTAACCCCATCCCACATATTTATAGAGCATGGTAATAGGTTTTCACGTTGTTGGCCGAACCCTATATGAATATATGATCACTCATGGATGAGCATCCCTTGGTTCTTGAGTTCTAATTGTTTGAACCTCCTGCTTGCACTGGAGACAATCATATATAGAAACTTCTTTAAAAATACTACCTTTTAATTGTGTGACCCATGAGGTTCATGTGTAAACATTTGTGAATAAAAAACCATGTTTGAACTACAAATCAATAGCGGCACCAAGCATAACACACTGACTCCTTAATACACATAAAGATCATGTGGGCCAAATCCATATATAGTCATACATGGATCCCTTTGCCGGATGATACCAATAAAGCTCAAGGCAATATATGCGCCACCATTGTAATAGCTCGACCAATTACTCGATCATGTAGTAGATCCAACATGAGTAACTTTTATTAATGCATGGTGATTAACCTCTTTACTACAGTGTCATGGTCATGCACCTCTAATCCAACTATCTCGAAGGGACCTGAGGTATCTCTCGCATTATTAATATGAGGAGAAAATTCTATCTTGATTTGCTCACATCGATTCCATGTTTTATGATACTGAACGCTACTTTTACGTACCTAGTTACGAAGTAGTCACTGCTAGAAAAATGCTGCTTAGTATTGGGTCATAAGGCCTGAACAAGCCAGACTAGTCTCGCCTATAAGTACCATTGCATGGACAAGTCTCGTCTATCAGTGCCATTGCATGGCCTAGTACCAAAAGTAAACGCCAAGCAGCGTAAAACGTAAGTCACAAGTCAGCTAATTTTACATGCGAAATACGGTCGCGTCGGTGTGCAGAATTCAGACTCGGAACTCTTTGTTTGGCATGTACCAGGCTTACCATCTCACCTATACAACAATTCTAGTTAATTTCAAGAGAGATGCTTTCCTTTCAAATTAACCCATGGAGGACCCTTGGTGATACCACCTGGTATTAAACGATGCACAATAGTAATGATTGGTAATAACAACCAATACTAATATAATTGTAGGCTCTAATACCACTGGTAACACCAACCGGTACTAATGTGAACCCTTTAGTACCGTTTGGTGTTACCACCTAGTACTATGACCCCCGAGCTTTCCACCCACCACAAAATACCGGATTCAGTTGGACCCGGTACTATATTAGTGCTAGTAGGTACAACTCAATTCAGTATTTTTGAGGTGGTCCAAAGACTCTTCCTCTCGTAGTGAGCGTTTGGTAGTCCTAAAGCAAACTAGAAGCATAGTGAGACACAATGAGGACCTCAGGCGGATCTAAGTAGGTATACCATTAGAGACTAACTAGTGGCGCCCAAGACAATAGGCGTGTTTCACGTCTCCATGGCGTGGAAGGGAGTCAGCCAGACACAAGTGAAGAGCTGTCGACCGTTAAATCTACCTTTGAGTGGAGAGACGTAGAGGTATCGAGGGATTCAGTTGGACCCGTCCCATCTACAAAAATGCCTTTATTAAAGAAAAGTAAACGGTGACACGCCGTTCCATCGCATGGCTTCTGTACACTTGCACATGCCAAACACAACCGTAATCGCGAGGAAGATCGCCGCTTGGTGCACATCAGAGCGGTTGCACCAATATCGCCAGTTGCCACTAGCCACTACTGTAAAACAACCGGACTCTAGGAGTCTCGGTATAGAAGGGAGGATAAAAAGTCCTATTCCTACTCCAGTTGCTTGCTGTGGGTGAGCACCTCTAAAAGACTAGCAATAATCCTAGCAAAATTTAGAGATTAAGAGGCTAGCTAAAAAAAAATTCCTAAACTGAGAGGTAAACCAATATACTATCTAAAACTAAAACTGGACTCTTCATGTGTTGCAGTACCAGTAGGCATCACGTGTCATACTCCTTTTTTATCTTCATCCTTTCCCCAACCCCTCTCGCTCCTACCCAGCATTCCTACTCCGAACCTGCCTCTTCGGCGCCGCCATGGCCAAGCGGACCGGCTAGCTCACCATCTTCCGGGGTCGAAAAGGTCGGCAGAAGACGTGGTGGCACTGCCGCATCGCCGCCGACGTGGCTCGGGACGGCGGGGGCGGCCTGGCATGGAGGGGGTGGCAAGGGGGAATGGGCTGCGGGGGACCTGGGAGGCAGAAAGAGGGAGATGGTGAGCGGGACAAGCTCATTTTTTTTGCCTACCGAGGGGAAGGAAATATCGAGCAAGATAGCTAGGCGAACGAAACACAGATTCTGTTGGATCCGATTCTTGGTGAGGTTTCTTTTTTTAGCTAACTCATCACGGATACAGAGTCTATTGGAGTTGCTCATATCAAATCTGTAATTTAGTTCACAGTGTGTGTGTGGCACACACACATCAGTTGCAACTGTATTATGTCTAGTTGCAACCGGGTCGGTCTGAAATGCAACCGGTTCGCGTTCAGTTGCAACCGGGTCGATCTGTTGCGACTAATTCACGTCCAATTGCAACTGGTTCGCATCTAGTTGCAATTAGTTTATTCTCACAGTTGCAATCGATAATCGATGTAGTCTTTTGGTTGCAACTGCAGGGCGGATGTATTTTGTATAGAGAATGCACTTTGTTGCATTTTAGCCTAGGTTTAAGGTTTTTTTGGTAAATAGTCAACGTTTAGAGAATAAAGATTAGTCCCTCGTACTCGTGTCTTCTACTATACAATTGTTTTACAACACCCACAAAACCATAAGCAATAGGCGCCGATTGTCACACAATGATACAAATACGAGTAGCGCCGATGATCACACTAGAGGTCACAATACCAACGATATAGACGACATTGCTAGGCTAGTATACGAATAGCAAGCCACGTAACAAAATATAATCAACATGGCCTACTAGTCGCATATATGTATATATATGTACACATTTAAAAGTTCATTTATCCCATGTGCATATTTTTCAACTTATTTAGATCAAAGTGATAAACCACATAAATTGTATTGAGCATGCAATTTTCCTAGCAACTAATATAATATAGATTTCTTTCTCGAGAGAATTCTTAAATTGGAGTGATATATAGATCAAGTGGTGGGGAGAGCGAGGGGGCCCTGATGATACACGCACATGAATCAACCAGAAATTTTTGTTTTAGGGCAAAATGAATGAGAAATTTGAGCAGGGGCCAATCATCTGGACTCTGGAACACAGGATGTCCACATAGGGCCCCCACCATGATTTGGCAAGTGACTAGCCTAGCCACTCAAATCGGTCATGGAGAGAGAAATAGAGCTGCCGTGTGCTTTGTCTGGGCTCGGTTCAATCTCCGGATCTGCCATTGATTGATTTAAGTACTCCATCAATCAAAAAATGTAGGTTATTTTAGTAATTCTAGATATATAGCTTTTACTATACATTTGGATAAATATTATAGCAAAAATTAATATTTAAATTTACTAAAATAATCTACAATTTGGAATGAAGAGAAAGTAGCAACTGAGCTTTTGGACCAACTAAAAAATGCTACGCCGTTGCAGTGGCGGAGGATGGAAAAAAGTTTAGATACGGTAAAGTTTAGAACCAAAAACTCCGGTGGTGTCCGCCAGCCACCTCCGCCTCCGGCTATGCCGGTTGCATCATTTATTGGCAGTCATGTCGTAGACTAGCGCCGTGTTTAGTTTCAAAAATCAAAATTCCAAAAAAAAATCGGCACCTGCATGGAGACTTAAATCTAGACGAAATAAAAAACGCATTGCGACTGCTGCCTGTAAATCGCGAGACGAATCTAATGAACCTAATTAGGCTGTAATTAGATGCTAAATTATCAACTGCAAAGTTTTAGATCTCATCGTTCTCTACAATTTTGATATAAAGTTTGACTTCATATGGGATAATAGGAAAAAGTTATAAGTTTGTTTTTTTTTGCATAGGACCATTTGTAGGGAGGTCGGATGCTACAGTAACCCACTCTCTTTGTAAGAACGGGTAAAATTTTGGTTTGCCCTTGAAAAACTTGGAACGCTGTTACAAAATGGTTTTTAAGTAGTGAGAAGAAACACGCGTAAGCTCGCATGGACCATCTGACTCTCCCTGACAAGAAGCCAATCTTGGCATGTGACGGCCTACGCGTGAATCTCGTGTAGGCGATTGGTGTCACAGCTACATATAGAGAGAACAGAGAAGCAATGGAAGGGGAGGAACGAAGTATCTGCTACGTGTGTGGCTCGAGGCTGCCTGCCTGCAACATCCATCGCAAGGGCCCAAGACAGCCATGGCATGGAAGAGAGGAGCTGCAGGTCGCTAAATCGTGGTTTGAGCTGTGTGAAAGAGCTATCGAGACATATCTCTATCCATAGCCTTTTTAGATGATGACAAGCGTTCCATCGCATAGCTTTTGTAGACTTGTATGCACAATGCCAAAAGCAAGAGAACATCAAGTAACCGCACTCGTGAGGAAGGTCGCTTAGTGCACACCGGCGCTGTTCCACGAAAATTGCCAGTTGCCACGAACCATAGGCAATAGGCGCACATTGATGAAAACATGTAGGATAGGCTAGCATGTGCGTAAGGGGATCACTAGAAAATTGGCAGCAAAAGAGTAATGCGCGTCGGTGCAGAGGAAGTATACGATCTCCTTGTCCTGGTCCTCGTAGCAACTAATTAGTAAATCAGCAGTGCCTCTATGGAATCTACACGTTCAGAGATGTAACGGCGTGCCACGTTATACTTAGCATCACGTACCTGACAACGGTTTTAGGATTAGATTGGGTGAGGTGGTGGCTAGGGTTTCTCGCATGTGGAATAACACTCCTAACCCCCATTCCAAATATTTATAGAGCATGGTAATAGGTTTCAAGAAGTTGTCCCATTGGAGCCCTATATTATCATTCATGGATCAGCAAAGGTCCACCCACCGATTCATCTTCATACCGGTACTTTGGGGGTGGATGGAACCTATGGATGAGTCTTAAGTACCGGGTGGTAACTTTTACATTAGTACTGGGTGGTAACACCAACCGGTACCTTAGGCTCATCCATGGGTTACTTCAAAAGGAAGATATTTCCTTCGCAATCACAACAGCTGCGTAGGTGAGATGGTAAAGGAGCAACGTGTGAGGTAAAAGGCCGTGGGTTCGAATCCCAGCACAAGGATATTTTTCGTGAATATTTTTGGTACTGGGTGGAACCTTGACCCGGTACCAAAGGAGGCCTTAGGCACCGGTTAAAAACTCGGTGTCTTAGACGCCCAGATTTGGTCTCGGTTTGGTAGTACCGGTTCCAAAACTAGTACCTAAGAACATTTGAACCGGTAAGGAGGCCTTAGGCACCGGTTAAAAACTCGGTGTCTTAGATGCCTAGATTTGGTCTCGGTTTGGTAGTACCGGTTCCAAAACCAGTACCTAAGGACATTTGAACCGTTACCTCAAGCCATTTCTCAAGCAGTGACAGGAGACAATCATATAGAAAATTCTTTAAAAATACTACCTTTTAATTGTGTGACCCATGAGGTTTATGTGTAAACCTTATCGAAGGAAAAACCATTCCTTAAACAACAAATAAATAGCGGCACCAAGTAGAATATACTGACTCCTGAATACATATAAAGTTCATATGGGCCGAATCCATATATACTCATACACGTATCCCTTTGCCGGATGATACCAATAAAGCTCAAGGCGATATATCTCTATCACCATTGTAATTGCTCGACCATTTACTCGATCAAATAGTAGATCCAATGTGAGTAACTTTTATCAGTGAATGGTGATTAACCTCTTTATGCATGTCCATGCACTTCTAAACCATCTCGAAGGGACCTAAAGTATCTCTCATATAAGGAGGAGCAAATTCCATCTCTATTTGCTCACATCGATTCCATTTTTCATGGTACACCTGATGGCTACTTTTATGTACCTACGTTAGGCCCGGCCACAGAATAAGTTATATATATAGCAAGTAATGTTTTCTTGGTCCATCATTCGGAATCCTAACCGGAGTCTAGACAAATCAATCAGAACTTCAATCGGAACATGGATAATCAATATCTCGCATAATCGCGGTATAGCCTGTACATGAAATGAATGAACACAAAATTGATAGTATTACGATTGTCACACAAATGCAAATAGCGCCTATGATCACTAGGTCAATACGAACAATATAACATTGCTAGGCTAGTATATGAATAGCTAGCCACGTAACAAATTCTAATCAACATGGCCTACTAGTCATGGTTTTAAATAGTGGGCTATGTAGCGGCAACACTCTAAAACAGCTAATAGCGGAGCTAAATCAGGCTATAGCAGCTAAATTGTACAGGAGACATGAATTGCATTAGATGCTTTAAAAGGCTATAGCGGGCTATAGCAAACAGCTATAGCCGGAGATTTAAAACTTATGCACACATTTAAAAGTTCATTTATCCCATGCTCATATTTTTCAACTTATTGAGATCAATGTGATAAAACACCTAATATAATATAGATTTCTTTCTCTAGAGGATTCTTAAATTGGAGTGATATAGATCAGGTGGTGCGGGGAGCAGAGGGGGGCCCTGATGATACACGCACATGAATGAGTGATAAATTTTTGTTTTAGGGCAAAATGAATGAGAAATTTGAGCAGGGGCCAATCATCTGGACTCTGGAACCATCACCGATGCCTGTTCAACAACAGCGCGTGTGGCACTGTCATAGCGCGGTACATGAACATGACCTCGTGCCTATAAATGCACGCGAGCTAGTGAAGAAAAGAAACCAAGTCCTCGCCTAACAGCGCAGATGTACACCCCGCATCGCCTTTCAAGAATGGCAAAGAGCTCTTGCGTGACCAATAAGTCCTTGCCTTTCCTCGTCGCCCCATCGGAGGCGACGCCGGCCGGCACCCTCCGGCTGACCTCCATGGACCGCGCTCTGGCGTCCCTGCCCATGACAGCGCTGTTCGTCTTCGAGCACCCCATCGATCAGCCGGCCGAGACCCTAAGGCGAGCTCTTTCCCGAGCGCTGGTTCCCTACTACCCTGTCGCCGGGCGCCTCACTGCCGGGGCACATGGCCAGAGCATCGCGTGCACGGGTGAGGGCGTGGTGTTCGTGGGCGCGTCCGCGAGATGCACCCTGCGCGACGCCAAGCTCTCCGATCAGCGTCCGGCGATCCCCGTGGAGGACCTCACCGTCACCTACGCAGGGCTGTACAACAAAGACCCGCCGCTGCTGCTTACGCAGGTGACCGAGTTCTCCTGCGGCGGCTTCGTCGTGGGGGTGACGTGGAACCACGTCGTCGCCGACGGCGTCGGCATGGCGCAGTTCTTGCAGGCCGTCGGCGAGTTCGCCCGGGGGTTCTCGTCGCCGTCCGTCCAACCGGTGAGGGTGGACAACTTCCTCCCGGAACTCCCGCTGCCGATCATCACCATGACCAAGTCGATGGTCAGCAGCAAGCACACCGACTTCCCGAGCTCCTACATCACCATGCCCATGAGCTTCGTCAACCGCATCAAGGACGAGTTCCGTCGCAGCAGTGGCCCGCAGGGTGACCAGAAGGCGGCGGCGGCGGCGGCGGCGGCGACATGCACGGCGTTCGACGTATTCACCGCTGCCATATGGAGGTCCCGTGCCCGCGCGACAATAGCCGACGCCGCCAGCCAGGACGCCCCCACGGCGCTCGCCTTCACGGTGAACCTGAGGAAGCAGGCCGGGGCCAAGGACAGCTACTACGGCAACGTCTTCGCCTTCGGCCTCGCCGCGGCGACGCTGCGCGAGGTTGCTGACGGGGACATCCTTGACCTCGTGAGGCTGATCAGGGACGCCAAGGCGCGGGTCCCGTACACCTTCACGGACGGAGCTGCGTACATCGGCGACGAGATGGGCGGCCGGCTGCAGGGCCTGGAGGTGTACGACACCCTGTACGTGACCAGCTGGTGGAATCTCGGCTTGGACGACGTCGACTTTGGCGGCGGCGGGCCTGCGCGCCTCATGGGGAACATGGAGCGCAAGGTGGTGCCGGCATGCATCCTGTGCGGAAGGAAGGACAAGGCCGACGGCGCCGCCGCCCTGGCGTTCTGCGTCAAGCAGGAGCACGAGGAGGCCTTCCATGCAGAGTTACGCAAGCTCAAGTGATTGATCTACTGTTTTGCGTCGTTTATTTGCCATCATTTGTGTAACATATTGGTCGTATTATTCAGCTCAGGGACTCATCCACAGACTCAAGCTTGGGGAATTTATTTTTTACCCTTCTTCCTCCATTCATTTATTTTTCTTACTTATCCTTTTCTTCATCCGTAGCTGAGAAGTATTTCGAGAGTGCTCTGCCTCTGTGGCCACCAGCCCACCGTGAGCTCGGCTTCCCTAGCCCCGATGCTGCATCCACCGCCACATGTTAACATGTATCTTTATTTTTCCTTATCTTCTTTTCTTTATCCATTAATTGATACCTCATGATTTATTCTAGGGCTTAGGCCAGGCGACACAGGATGTCTACATAGGGCCCCCACCATGATTTGGCAAGTGACTAGCCTAGCCACTCAAATCGGCCATGGAGAGAGAAATAGAGCTGCCGCGCGTGTGCTTTGTCTGGGCTCGGTTCAATCTCCGGATCTGTCATTGCATGATTTATTTAAGTACTTCATCTATAAAAAAATGTAGGTTATTTTCGTAAATCTTGATATATAGCTTTGCTATACATTTGGATAAATATTATAGCAAAAATTAATTTTTAAATTTGCTAAAATAATCTACAATTTGGAACGAAGAGAAAGTAGCACTGAGCTTTAGGACCAACTAAAAAATGCTATGCCGTTGCAGTGGCGGAGGATGGAAAAAAGTTAAGATACGGTAAAGTTTAGAACCAAAAACTCTAGCGGGGCGTCCGCCAGCCACCTCCGCCTCCGGCTATGCCGGTTGCATCAAGAAGTACGAGAGTGGGAGAGGACTGGTGTGGTCGTGGGATTAATGGGCAGAGACGGGATAGTAAGATCGTGGCAAAAAAACAGTTTATCTTGCTGCTAAAATAGCATCTTATTTCCTTGCGTGTCTTCTTCATATCGGAAGCTGCACCACCAGCAGGCCAGTAGACACAGGCCAGTAGCCATCGCGTCGGTTGGTGGTTGTGGCTGTTAGATATCTAGGCAATTTTCGGTATATTTTAATTCCAAAATTAAATGTATAAACTAGCAATATTTCTATGACTTTAAGGAGTAAAATAAAACATGTGAACATGTTTATACTTATCACACATATAAGCATAAACAATATAAATAACCAAAGTTTCAGGGAGTACCCTAAAGCGGGGCCGTTGCCGGAGGCATTGGCTGCGCTGTTACCAACTGGAGTAGACATCTACTCGGTTGGCCTCAGTCGAAGTAGTCGAACTAAATCGGTGCAGGAAGAAGTTCGCAGTGCAGTCCCGCGAACGGTCACCAAGATGTAGTCGACGTAGTCGTTCGGCCACCAGAATGTAGTCGACGTAGTCGTTCGGCTCGTCCACCAGGAAGTAGTCGTACAATCGGGCAAAGCCTTAGTATTTTTGAGCAGTCACGCTAAAGCGTTACCCAAAAACCTGATTGCCCGCCTATCCCGTGCAGGATCTCAAGGCGAGCAAGGTTTCGGAGGCCTGCTCACGCTAATTCTGTGCGCGCAGAAATTAGCGTTGGGGAACTCAGTTGTTGCAACTGGAGAGGGAGAAGAGAGGAGCCGAGTTGCCTCAGTGCTCTGGTGCAGGATGGATGAGGGGAATGGCACTCCTTATATAGTGACTCAGATGCTCAGGATCGTTGAACCTGGACACCATCAGAGTCATTTAGGTGATGCGGTTATGGCCATTAATTACAGATTTAATCGCACGTTTAATCGCACGATTAATTGCTGTCAACGGCAAAATAGCCATCACATCGCACCGCGCCGCGCCGCGCCGCGCCGCACCGCACCGCACCGCACCGCACCGCCCGTCCGGCCGGCCGCGCCGCGCCGCGCCGCGCCTCGCCTCGGCCTCGGCCTCGGCCTCGGCCACGGCCCGGCCCGGCCCGGCGAGGCGAGCGAGCGCGCGCGCGCGTGTGGTTCACCGTCCTCCTCTTACCGGCTTCACAAGTGGTGTACAAGAAGTCCACCTTTTAAGTCGGTTGAGATCCTCCTCAATTCCCGGTACGGAATTAAACATTGATTCCCTAGCATTAATAGTGGGCTTTAAATTTTTTTAATGCTTTAGAATAAATGGGCCAAGCCCATTACTCCAACAATCCCCACCAAGAAATTCAAGCCACACTAGAAATACCCTCATTCTCTCATTGATATACCAGTATTCGACAGAGACTGTTAAGTTGAACTTCCATCTAGGACAAAGGCTACACTTATTCACAACTGTGCAATGGACTATGCCTTGAATTGCCAGTTTTGTGCAAACAAGTTTGACCAGAGCCCTACACTGGTACTAGGCTGCAAAAGCATCCCCGTGGTTTGGAGCTTATAAGTCATACTCCAGGCCCTTCATGAGTTTCTAGAGAATACCCAATTCTCATAGACCATGACCAGTGGTCAAACTCATATAGGTGTGTTCCTTTCAGATGTTCTGTAGGACAACATCTTTGTTTCAAGAAAACAACTCATTTGTTTAAAAGAAACCACCTGGCACACATTAAGGTATAGACCAACCTGCCATACAGATTAGAAGAGAAATGCACCTTATACACGGAATGAGCCCTTTTCACAAAGGTTCTCTTCTCACAGTCAGACTTTAGTTTGTTTCACCATCCTAATTCACGGGATCTCCGATCACATAGGACAGGTTTCCACTATAGAATGACTCACGTGGGTCTCAAGCCCAATTCCATAGATGCATTGTCTATCACATTTCGTGAAAGACCCTTTGTAAACTGATCTGCCAGATTTTTAGCCGTCTGAACATAGTCCAGGGCTATAACTCCGGAGTTTCTCAATTTTCTGACAGATTTCAACCGCCTTTTCACATGTCTAGATGACTTCATGTTATCCTTTGAACTATTCACCTTGACAATTACCGTTTGATTGTCACAGTTCATTAGGATTGCCGGTAACGGTTTTTCAACTATCGGCAAGTCCATAAGGAGCTCACGAAGCCACTCAGCCTCAACAGTGGCGGTATCTAATGCTGTGAGTTCTGCTTCCATAGTTGACCTTGTTAAGATGGTCTGCTTGCAAGACTTCCAGGAAACAGCTCCACCACCAAGTGTAAACACATATCCACTTGTGGCCTTTATCTCATCAGCATCAGAAATCCAATTTGAATCACTATACCCTTCTAGTACCCTTGGGTACCCGGTGTAGTGAATTCCATAATTCATTGTCCCCTTCAGATAGCGCATTACTCTTTCAAGACCCTTCCAATGATCATCTTCCGAGTTTGAAACAAACCGGCTCAGTTTGCTTACAGCAAACGAGATGTCAGGTCTTGTAGCGCTCGCTAAATACATTAATGAACCAATGATCTGAGAATATCTCAGCTGATCTCGCATTATCCTTTTGTTCTTTCTAAGAATTAAACTGGCATCATATGGTGTTGAGACAGGTTTATAGTCACTATAACCAAAGCGACTTAACACCTTCTCCACATAGTGAGACTGTGTAAGAATCACCCCACCATTGATCTCTTTTACCAGCTTTATATTAAGGATAACATCAGCTTCTCCCAGATCCTTCATCTCAAAATTTTGAGATAAAAACTCTTTGACTTCCTTAATCACATTAAGGCTAGTGCCAAAGATCAGTATGTCATCCACATACAAGCACAAAATCACTCCTTCAGCCCCACCATAGCGATAGTACACACATCTGTCAGCTTCGTTCACAACAAAGCCGGCAGAGGTCAAAGTTCTATCAAACTTTTCATGCCACTGCTTAGGCGCTTGCTTGAGACCATATAAAGATTTTAACAACTTACAAACCATTCCTTCTTGACCCTTTGATACAAACCCATCCGGCTGATCCATATAGATCTCCTCTTCTAACTCTCCATTGAGGAAAGCTGTCTTAACGTCCATCTGATGAACGAGAAGACCATAAGAGGCTGCCAAGGAAAGTAACACTCGAATTGTGGTCAATCGGGCAACTGGTGAATAAGTGTCAAAGAAATCTTCTCCTTCTTTTTGTGTATAACCCTTGGCCACAAGCCTAGCCTTGTACTTTTCAATAGTACCATCTGGCCTAAGCTTTTTCTTGAACACCCACTTGCATCCAACCGGTTTACATCCATAAGGACGTTCAACGACCTCCCAGGTTCCATTAGACATAATAGAATCCATCTCACTCCTTACTGCTTCCTTCCAATAGTCAGCATCAGGAGATGAATATGCCTCTTCAATGGTTCTGGGTGTATCATCTATGAGGTATACAATGAAATCATCACCAAAAGACTTTACAGTCCTTTGTCTCTTGCTCTTTCTCGGAGCATCATTGTTATCCTCCTCAGGATTTTCTACAAGTGTATGTTCATTGTGTTCTATCGGCTCAGCAGAGCCATCATCCTTGATGAACTCTTGCCTAGATGAACTTGTTTCATCTCTCATGGGAAAAATGTTTTCAAAAAATGTAGCATCTCTGGACTCCATTATAGTACCAACATACATGTCAGGTACTCCAGATTTCACTATTAAAAATCTATATCCAACGCTGTGAATAGCATAACCTAGAAAGATACAATCCACAGTTTTAGGTCCAAGCTTACGTTTCTTGGTTATTGGCACACTCACTTTTGCCAAACAACCCCATGTACGTAAGTATGACAGTGTTGGCCTTTTCTTCTCCCATTCCTCGAAAGGAGTTATCTCTTTATTCTTTGTAGGAACACGGTTTAGGACATGACATGCAGTCAATATAGCCTCACCCCACCATTCCTTGGAAAGTCCCGCTGTATCTAACATGGCGTTAACCAAATCCGTTAGAGTGCGGTTCTTTCTTTCGGCAACCCCATTTGACTGAGGTGAATAGGGAGGCGTCCTCTCATGAATAATACCATGTTCCTCGCAGAATAAAGTAAATAAATTTGAGAAATACTCGCCACCACGATCTGACCTAACTCTTTTGATCTTTCTCTCAAGTTGGTTTTCTACTTCAGCTTTATAGATTTTAAAGTAGTGTAAAGCTTCATCTTTTGACTTCAACAAATAGATGTAACAAAATCTAGTACTATCATCAATCAAAGTCATGAAATATTTTTTACCACCTTTTGTCAACACTCCATTCATTTCGCACAAATCGGAATGAATTAATTCTAAGGGTGCCAAGCTCCTTGCCTCCGCGGTCTTATGAGGCTTACGAGTTTGTTTTGATTCAACACATACATGACACTTAGAATTTTTGACAAAAGTGAACTTTGGAATTAAGCTCAAATTAGCTAAGCGCATCATACAACCAAAATTAACGTGACAAAGCCTCGAATGCCAAACATTTGTTTCATCAACGTTAATAACATTGTATGCAATTTTATTACAAACATCTGACAAAGAAAGACGGAACAAACCTCCGCTTTCATAACCTTTTCCAACAAAAGTACCAAACTTAGACAAGATACATTTATTGGACTCAAAGACTAATTTGAAACCATCTCTACACAGTAGAGAGCCGCTGACTAAATTCTTCTTGATGGTGGGGACATGCTGCACGTTCTTCAGCTGCACGGTCTTCCCCGAAGTAAACTTCAGATTTACCGTACCAACACCAAGAACACGCGCATGTGATCCGTTCCCCATCAGCAAGGAGGAAGTCCCGCCGGTCTGGTAAGAAGAGAACAAAGAAGCATCAGCACAAACATGAATATTAGCACCAGTGTCAACCCACCACTCGGGTGAACCAAAGACTGAAAGAACAGTAGGTAATAAATTACCGTACCCCGAAGTTCCTCCAGGCTCGCTAATAACCATGTTGGCGGAGTCGTTGCCTTTGCGGTTCGGACACTTTGCAGCAAAGTGATCCGTACTAGCACACACATAGCAAGCTCCCGTCTTCTTGTTCTTCTTAAAAGTGGTTGTCTTCTTAGTCTTTGGTTGGTTATGCGGTGGCTTTTTCTTGTTCTTATGGGAGTTGTTCTTCTGAACAAGATTGGCACTTGAAGCACCAACAACTCCTTTCCCACGTATGTCCTTTGCTCTCGCCTTCTCCTCAACATCAAGAGTCCCTATGAGTCCATCTATTGTGAACTCCTGTCTCTTATGTTTTAGAGAAGTAGCAAAGTCCCTCCAAGAAGGTGGCAGCTTAGAGATTATACCTCCAGCCACAAACTTATTGGGTAACACACATGGGGACTCTTTGCTGCAATTTTTGAGATCTTTTGCCAGAGTATGTATTTCATGAGCCTGTTCCACTACAGAACGGTCTTCGACCATCCTGTACTCAAGGAACTGCTCCATGATATACAACTCACTCCCGGCGTCAGATACTCCATATTGAGCCTCAAGAGCATCCCACAATGCTTTGCCAGTTGGCAGCCGGATATAAGAATCCACCAGGTTATCACCGAGAACACTAATGATCAAGCCTCGAAAGAGGATATCAGCCTCATCGAACGCACTCCCTTCCTCTGGAGAGAATTGTTCAGGCTTACCCTCTTTCACATGGATCACTCTCGATAGTGTTAACCACAGTATAAGCCGCTCTTGCCAACGTTTGTAATTTGAACCATCAAAAGGTGATGGTTTGATTGATGCAGCAAAGCTAGATACCGAAAGCCTATTAACACATTCAGGTTTTTGGATTGTTAGATATCTAGGCAATTTTCGGTATATTTTAATTCCAAAATTAAATGTATAAACTAGCAATATTTCTATGACTTTAAGGAGTAAAATAAAACATGTGAACATGTTTATACTTATCACACATATAAGCATAAACAATATAAATAACCAAAGTTTCAGGGAGTACCCTAAAGCGGGGCCGTTGCCGGAGGCATTGGCTGCGCTGTTACCAACTGGAGTAGACATCTACTCGGTTGGCCTCAGTCGAAGTAGTCGAACTAAATCGGTGCAGGAAGAAGTTCGCAGTGCAGTCCCGCGAACGGTCACCAAGATGTAGTCGACGTAGTCGTTCGGCCACCAGAATGTAGTCGACGTAGTCGTTCGGCTCGTCCACCAGGAAGTAGTCGTACAATTGGGCAAAGCCTTAGTATTTTTGAGCAGTCACGCTAAAGCGTTACCCAAAAACCTGATTGCCCGCCTATCCCGTGCAGGATCTCAAGGCGAGCAAGGTTTCGGAGGCCTGCTCACGCTAATTCTGTGCGCGCAGAAATTAGCGTTGGGGAACTCAGTTGTTGCAACTGGAGAGGGAGAAGAGAGGAGCCGAGTTGCCTCAGTGCTCTGGTGCAGGATGGATGAGGGGAATGGCACTCCTTATATAGTGACTCAGGTGCTCAGGATCGTTGAACCTGGACACCATCAGAGTCATTTAGGTGATGCGGTTATGGCCATTAATTACAGATTTAATCGCACGTTTAATCGCACAATTAATTGCTGTCAACGGCAAAATAGCCATCACATCGCACCACGCCGCGCCGCGCCGCGCCGCGCCGCGCCGCACCGCCCGTCCGGCCGGCCTCGGCCTCGGCCTCGGCCACGGCCACGGCCCGGCGAGGCGAGCGAGCGCGCGCGCGCGTGTGGTTCACCGTCCTCCTCTTACCGGCTTCACAAGTGGTGTACAAGAAGTCCACCTTTTAAGTCGGTTGAGATCCTCCTCAATTCCCGGTACGGAATTAAACATTGATTCCCTAGCATTAATAGTGGGCTTTAAATTCTTTTAATGCTTTAGAATAAATGGGCCAAGCCCATTACTCCAACAGTGGCTGGATTGAAGTATGGCGAGCGCCGTACTTTGCTATACTGGGTCCTTATGTTCTAGCCGTTGGCGCCCCCAGAGACCCGTCACACATGTATAGATTCGTGTTTATAAAGTTTTGTTGCAAGCTCAGTCTCTAGGCTCGTTCTTTTACAGTGCACAATACTACCACTTGGTAGTATATAGTATAAAAAAGATCTAACCATTCATTAGAAGGAGTAAGATTATTATTAGTAACTTAATATAACTTAAGAATTATTTTTACAATATTTTGCAATTGAGCGCAGGAAGGAGACATTAGGATTTTGGGTCAGGATGAGCGCCGCAGCCGATGAAGCTAAGGAAGGAGCCAACAAAATCCCGTTGGTAAGTTATCTTTTAGATTTTATCATTTGTGTTAGTCAAGTTGTTTCTTCATTCACAAGTTGTAATGTCGCTGTATGCTACATGTATTTGTTCGAAAATTTGATGCGATGGTGGTAATGTAGGAAATTTTTTTAAAACTAAACAATGCCTAACTAGTACTATGGGAGAATGATCATCGATCTCTCCATGTCGTGTTGCTGGATGGAGCTAGTACTACCGTGACTAGTAGTCTAGTCTACAAACGGTCAATCTTCTCCAGCAAGTGTGAACCGGAAGCACACAAACGCCGTGCCAACCACAACAATTCCCAAAGCAGGCACAATAAAATCTTGCGGAGCGTGCCTCCTGTATCGCCGGGTCGGCTTCTCAAAGCATCGTTGTCTTGTGGCGTCAAAACTCGAAAGTACCCACAATAAAACCACCATCTCTATCAGTCCAAGTGCGCGTTTAAACTACACCAACAGCAGGCAGCCGCATCGTCTCACTACTATAAAACAGGCCTTTATTCCAGACCATTTGTCCCGACAGGCTTTGGACCCGGGACAATAGGTAGTTTTTTTGTCCCGGGTCCAACGGCTAGCCTGGCCAGTGGGGGGATAGGGGCCTTTTGTCCCGGTTGGAGCCACCAACCGGGATAAAAGGATCACCAACCGGGATAAAAGTGTGGACTTTTATCCCGGTTGGTGTCTCCAACCGGGACAAAACTCCTTGGCCCCCCTTATCCCCTTCCCTCTCCCCCCGCCCGAGCCATTCAGCTCACTTGTTCTTGCTGTTCTTGGCTCGGGAGAGGAGAGTTCTTGCTCATTTCTTCACCACATTTGTGAAGATCTTTGATTCTCCAATTCATCCATCGGCGCTAAAGGTTTGGGGCTTGTTTTTCTCTTCTTCCTTGGCTTGTATAGCTCATTTCATACTTTAGAAATAGAGAAAATGTGTAGCTAGCTCATTTCTTGGACATTTAGATTGCATATGTAGATGTGATTTTCTTTTAGATTTAGATGAGTATGTGGATAGTAGAAATTTTTAGAATGAGTGTAGACACTTCATGCGATGTACTTGTATATATGACCATATTGTAGATAGTTGATTTTTGTATTCATGAATGAATTAATGAAATGAGTATATTAGAATTTTTTGTATTATGAATGGATTATTTTGACACTCTATTGTTGCATTCGTTCATGCTCACACTCTAGTGATGGATTATTTGTATATTTTTTATATGATTTCATTGTTATTTGCAAGAGTTATTAATCTGATCATTGTAATTGTAATAGTAAATAATATTTGCATTGTAATGGTAAGAATTTATAATTTTGTGGAAAATAAAGGTATTTTTCAGTAAAATATGGCTTCAGTAGCTGGAGGGAGTGGCGCTAGCGGGGTGATCGTTGTCCTTCTGGAGAGAAGGGCACAACTCGAGTAGGTCATCGGTCCAAAAAACCTAGTGCTTTTCATAGGGCAGCACTCCGTTATTTGGAAAAATAATATAGAGAATTCATGGCAAGGGCGAGGAACCTCCGTTTGATCTTGAGGATTTATTGCGGCGTTACGGTTCATCACTACCAAATTTGGAGATTTCAGCTCTGCCATCTTCTTCTGCGCCAGCAAGAAATCCGTTAGAGCATTCTGCATTACAACGCAAGGACGGTTGAAAACCTATGTGTTGTTGTTCGAATTTTTAAGTTTCATGTTGAATACTCTTTTGTTAAGTTCTGTAATGGATTAAGTACTCATTTTTAATTAATCAAGATGTTATGTGAAACGTCCCCTCATAAGAGAAGACTTAAATGTGATACAAAACACCAGTCCCAGGAGGCTGATGCCACATTTATTACATCAGATGGTTCAAAACCGTACAAACCTTGGAGGACACTCGATACAGATGATAATAATAATTAACCAAGCTACGACATAACACCAGACCGCAAACCACATGGGGTCTATCACAGGCTCAGAGTATTGCGACAGCGGCGGCATCTTGACAGGGCCGATTCCACAGGCAAGGTTGGGTGTAGAACGATAACCCTACTCAGCGTCGTCTGGCACGAAGTCTGGGTCTTCTTCTGTAAAAAGTAAGATTGGGGTGAGTACAAACGTACTCAGCAAGTCCAACCACACCCACGGAGGGGGTTAAATCAGAGTAATATGCATAGGTAAATCAAGGATAAGGTTACGGTTTAATTTACAGAAAACTATACTTTATGCAGGGGTTCATTTAACAGAAAACTTTTTAGAAAATCAGTTTTTGTAGTAACACGGAGTTCAAGTTTAAACTGCTACCGGACTCCCCGTCCGTCGTAGCATACGGCACAACTGCCGAACACAATTTCAAAACAACTCACACCAGCCCATCCCAATGAAACACTAGTTATGTGACCACACCGTAACTCGCCCAATACCGTGGGCACGGCCATTCGAATAGATTCTTAACTCTGCAGAGGTGTGCAACTTTACCCACAAGTAGGATACCACAACTCGAACACCGTCGTGTCGGTGTAGATCCCAACATAGCCATTACCCACCTTAGCTAAGCCTGACTAGCCATCACGGGATTCACCAAGGGGTCATCGACCTAACTCTGAGGTATAACCGGGGTATAAGTCACACTGAGCATATCCCTTCTCCTTGGGCACCCGTTGCTCTCAGCCCTCCTGATGGCTATCACACCAACTAGTGGGATTCATGCTACGCCGTTGCCCATTCAACGGTCGAGTGGTTTGCACGAGATAGGAGTTAGGTGAGATGACACACCAACTCGGTCCTTAGACACGACAAGATGGATATCTCCCTTCTTTGCCCTGCCACATTGGCACGAGCACACCAAATGGCAAATCCGTAGAAGTGCCATCCATCCCGTCTGAATTTTCTTTACAAAAACACCACATTTATCCCATCCCACACGCACACATTTTCTTTATAAAATAAATCGTATTATGAGTAAAGTCCTAAGCATTCTAATATCGATTAACGTCCAAGCAAAAGCAGACATTAATCTAGGTGGTCAAGGAATGGTCATCACAAATCAAGGGGTGGCTATCCAACCGTGTTTTCATGCAAGCAAAACATATGCAATTTTATAAAGCAGGCCATTGGGTTGTGTTTATAAAAACTAGGATAGAAACATGCATCAAAGGATGGGATTGAACTTGCCGTCTTCAAAGCCTTCTGGGATGTCCTGTCCTTCGGGCTCGGGATCGCGGAACGGGTCCTCGTTCACCTGCTCATAGCACTACTCGTCAACGGGCTCTCCTTTGTTCACTCCGTGTCCTACAGCGCACACAAACAAGCATACAATCAACACACAGAAAATAAAGATTTTATCGTTGAGCTCGAATCGGAAACACATAAAATATGGGGCATGGAGTAATATTTTTGGGTGTGCTTTTAATGGCATGGTCAAAACTATATTAAGAGATATGTGGTAAAGTTTTGGGTAGATCCGAGGTTGTTAGGCGCATAAAATGATAGGTCAAGGGAGTGTTTAGGGCCTAAACAGGGGTCCAGGGACCTAATCGTAATTAAGTTTAAGAAGGCAGGGGCTTGGTTTGCATTTTTAGAAATTTCCAGGGTTAATCTAAAAGGGTCAGGGGCCTATTTATAAACATTTTCATAAGGCGGGAGGGTCTTCTTTGAAATATAACAAAAGCTAGGGCTTCTTTTGCAAAAAGGGTCAAATGGTGGGGGTTTCTTTACTGAATAGGGGAAAAGCTAGGGGTTTTGGGCATATTGCCCTGTCTTCTCCTTTCCCCCACACTGGAAACAGGGGGGAGGTGCTCGTCGGCGGCGGCCGATTCGGCCGCTCTGGGCCATGGCGGCGGCCGGGGTAAGGGGGAAAAGGAGCAGGGAGGCAGGGCGGCTTGATTCCCCCACCTGGCCCGTCTTGAGGTGGAGCGAGGCGGCGGGTCTTCGGGAGCGGGCGGCGGCGGCCACCGGGGTCCGGCGGGGCGATACTGCAGCAGGGGAGAGGAGGGCCGCGGGGGTCAGTGAGGTCGGGGCGGGGGTGCGGAGCTCGGAGGCGCCCCCTTGGCCCTTTAAATAGGCGGCTAAGGCGGCGGGGGTGGAAGCAGGGCAGTGGCGGCGTCAACGGAGGCGCTGTGCTAGGGTCGCCGGCGTCGTACGCGCACAGGCGACGGCGTGCGCGGCGAGGCGGGATGGGACGCTTTGGCAGGCGGCGATCGCGCGCAGGCGACGCTGTTCCGGGGTCGCCGGCGCCGTGCGGCGTCAACGGCTGTCGGCCGGTGGCGTGTCGCGCGGGATTGAGCGACGTCGCGTCGCGGCGTGTGCGCGCGGAGGTGGTCTGGAGCGGGCGTGCCTACACGCGCTGGCGCGCGGGCCTGCGGCCGTGGTGCGGCGTGGCCGCCGCGGTTCGGTGCCGTGGCGAGCCCGGGCGTGGCGCGTCCCGGTGCGCTGCGGCGCGGCGGGCGCGTGCCCACGCACGCGTACGCACGGCCGGCTTGGCGCGGCTGTGCGTGTAGGGAACGGGGCGGGGTGCGTGCGCGGGAGCTGGGAGCAGGGTGATGGCGAGCTGCGCGGTGAGGATGAGGAGGGAAGGGAGGTCCGTGCGGGCGGCGCTCGGGAGCGGGCAGAGCAGAGAGGGAGGGGGGCCGAGCGCGCGGTGTAGGAGGAAGGAGAGAGAGAGGGAGAGAGAAAAGAAAAGAGAAAAAGAAAATGGGAAAGAAGAAAAAGAAAAGAAAAAAAGAGAGAGGGGAAGGGCGGGATTCGCGCTGACGCGATGCGGCCCCGGCCTGCCACGCGCGATGGTCGCGTGCGCTCGGCGGGATTCGCGGCGTGGTCTACGGCTGGTCGGCCACGCGTGCGTCGCGCGGAGAGGAGGATGGGACAACGGGTGTTCGGGGCAGAGAAATGACCTCGGGATTTGGGGTTTAGGGTTTTAGAAGGATCTCGAGCTCAACGATGAAAATGCTTTTGGAGAGAAAAAGTATTTTAGCGCGTGATTTAGCTTTGTTAGATTTTTGGGATGTTACATTATGTTACATTTAGTTATTCATGTTATGTTAAGCAGATCATATATTCATTTTTGTTAATGGATTAAGCAGATCTTTTAATTATTCATGTTATGTTACATTTAGTTTAATTTAGGTTTGATATATTTTATTTATTCAATACGTGTAAAGAATTCAAATCGATTCCTTTAAAATGCAGATGGACCGGCAATGGATGTACAATGCTGACCGACGTTCGAAAGAATTCATTGATGGCCTGCATTATTTTTTGTTTGTTTCTGAGGCAAACAAGTAGAATGGTTTTATGTGCTGCCCGTGTGTTCATTGCAACAATAACAAGGATTACTCATCTTTAAGAATCCTACACAGCCACATTTTCGCAAATGGTTTCATGGAGAAGTATGTTTGTTGGACAAAGCACGGAGAACAGGGGGTTACCATGGAAGACAATGAAGAAGAAGATTTTGACGACCACTTTCCTGGGAATGCTGGAATCGGTGCATTCGATGACGATATTCCCATAGAAGAGCCCGAAGTAGATGTAGCAGAAAATGATCCCAGCAACGATCTGGGGCAGGTATTGCACAATGTGCAGGCAGACTGTGAGAGTGAAACGGAGAGGTTGAAGTTCCATAAGTTGTCAGAGGACCACCGTAAGTTGTTGTACCCAGATTGTCAAAATGGATTGAATAAACTTGGCACCACCTTGGAGTTGCTGCAATGGAAGGCGACAAATGGTGTATCCGATAAGGGATTTGGTGAATTACTCAAACTTGTTAGAAAAATGCTTCCTAAGGACAACGAATTGCCTACCACAACATATAAAGCCAAACAACTTGTTTGCCCTTTAGAATTGGAAGTGCAAAAGATACATGCATGCCCCAACGACTGCATCCTCTACCGAGGCGAGTACGAGAATTTGGATGCATGTCCCGTATGCAGTGCATTGCGTTACAAGATTAGAAAAGATGATCCTGGAGATGTTCCTGCGAAGGTCATGTGGTATTCGCCTATAATACTACATTTGAAGCGTCTGTTTAGAAATAAAGATAATGCTAAGTTGATGCGATGGCACAAAGAGGAACGCAAGAAAGACTCGATGTTGAGACACCCCGCTAATGGGTCGCAGTGGAGAAAAATAGATAGATCGTACCCTGAATTTGATTTGGATGCGAGAAACATAAGGTTCGGTTTGAGTACGGATGGCATGAATCCTTTTGGTGAGATGAGCAGTGGTCATAGCACTTGGCCTGTGACTCTTTGTATGTACAATCTTCCACCATGGCTCTGCATGAAACGAAAGTTCATCATGATGCCAGTGCTTATCTCGGGTCCAAAGCAGCCCGAAAATGACATTGATGAGTACCTAAGACCATTGGTCAAAGAACTCTTATTGCTCTGGGGCGATGAAGGTGTACGGATGTGGGATGAATACAAATAGGAAAACTTCAACCTACGAGCATTGCTGTTCGTAACGATCAATGACTGGCCTGCTCTTAGTAACTTGTCAGGACATTCGAACAAGGTATGCAAAGCATGCACACACTGTTTAGATGATACCGAAAATATATGGTTGACTCACTGTAAGAAGGTTGTATACATGGGTCATCGTCGGTTTCTTACCATCAGGCATGCGGTATGAAAGAAGGCCAAGCATTTCAAAGGCCAAGTGGACCACTGAACAAAATCGATGCACCGTAGTGGTAAAGACGTCTTCAACATGGTAAAAGATCTAGAAGTTATTTTTGGAAAGGGATCTGGTAGCCAACATGTTCCGAATGAAAACGGAATGGTGCCCACGTGGAAGAAAAAATCTATATTTTGGGAGCTACCATATTGGGAAGTCTTAGATGTTCGTCATGCAATTGATGTGATACACCTCACGAAGAATTTTTGCGTCAATCTGATAGCATTTTTGCGTGTGTACGGAAAGACAAAAGATATAGTAGAAGCACATCAAGAATTGCAACGTATGGAAGAACGAGATGCCTTACATCCACAACAGCGAGATAATGGACGACAATACTTATGTCCTGCCAGCTATACTCTTAGCAAGGAAGAGAAAGAAACCATGTTTGACTGCTTGAGCAGTATAAAGGTTCCATTTGGATACTTATCCAATATAAAAGGAATCTTAAATTTGGCAGAGAAAAAATTTACAAATCTCAAGTCCCATGACTGCCATGTGCTTATGACCGAACTTCTTCCGGTTGTGCTGCGGGGGATTCTGTCTGATAACATCTGGTTAACCATCGTGAAGCTATGTGCCTTCCTCAACGCAGTTTCTCAGAAGATAATTGACCCGGAGAATTTGATAAAGCTGCAAAACGATGTGGTGCAAAGTCCTGTTGGCTTTGAGCTGATATTTCCACCATCTTTCTTCAACATCATGACACATCTTCTAATGCACCTTGTGAAAGAGATTGATATCCTCGAACCAGTAATTCTACACAACATGTTCCCATTCGAAAGGTTCATGGGGGTACTCAAGAAATGTGTTCGTAATCGAGCTCGTCCAGAAGGAAGCATCGCCAGTGCCTACGGGACTGAGGAGGTCATTGACTTTTGTGTTGACTTTATTGATGACCTTAAATCGATTGGAGTCCCTAAATCGTGATATGAGGGGAGACTAACTGGAAAGGGTACATTAGGAAAGAAATCTTATGTCTGCACAGATGATTTCTCATTCAAGAAAGCGCATTATACGGTTCTTCAACAATCATCCTTGGTTGACCCATATATCGAGGAACACAAGAAAATTCTGCTCTCTAAATTCCCAGAAAAGTCTGAGGCATGGATTACACGTGAGCACATGAACACTTTGTGCAGCTGGTTGCGGAAGCATCTAATGCATAACATGGATATAAGTGAACAACTGTTCTTATTGGCTAGGGGACCATCTTGGAATATTTTAACATACCAAGGGTACGAGATAAATGGAAACACATTTTATACGATAGCCCAAGATAAAAAGAGTACCAACTAAAACAGCAGTGTTCGTATGGATGCCACGGACAATAATGGAAAAAAGGACACATATTACGGCTACATTGAAGAGATATGGGAGCTGGATTATGGTCCCAGAGTACCAACTAAAACAGCGGTGTTCGTATGGATGCCACGGACAATAATGGAAAAAAGGACACATATTACGGCTACATTGAAGAGATATGGGAGCTGGATTACGGTCCCAGAGTACCAACTAAAACAGCGGTGTTCGTATTGATGCCACGGACAATAATGGAAAAAAGGACACATATTACGGCTACATTGATGAGATATGGGAGCTGGATTACGGTCCCAATTTCAAGGTGCCTCTATTTCGTTGCCAATGGGTTTAGCTATCTGGAGGAGGGGTAACAAAAGATGAGTATGGGATGACAATAGTTGATCTCAACAATCTTAGGTATAGAGACGAGACATTTGTCCTATCCCAGGATGTCGCTCAGGTTTTCTACATTAAGGACATGTCCAGCAAGCCAAAGAAGGGGATAAACAAGCAAAAGGATGAGCCTAATCGACACATAGTTCTATCAGGAAAGAGAAACATCGTTGGAGTGGAGGACAAGACAGATTTGTCAGAAGAATATAATAATTTTGTTGTCATTCCACCTTTCGAAGTAAATGTTGATCCATGCATCCTGCTAGCCAATGATGATGCTCCATACTTGCACCGTGATCATAATCAAGGGACATTTGTGAAGAGAAAGTCTGGTACCGCTAATCCTTCATGTACTTGAATTATTTTATATTATTGTATAAAAAAGTAATCGCAATTCGAATACTTTTATTATATATGTACTGTACAATTATACTTTATGTGTTATATATATCATTTTTTATATTTTTCACTTAATTACCAGACTCAATTATAATTTTCATTCAATAATGGATTACTCAACTAATTTTATTTATTTCATGAAATTACATTCACATTAACACACTATACTCTCTCACTAACACACACAATCTCACTAACACACACACTATCTCTCAAACTCACACACTACTCATTAATATCATGAAATTGCTTAATTTTATGTAAAATTCACTTTTTAAACGTTAATATCTTGATAGAATCCACTTTCTGTTGAAAAGCAAGAATTTGAAAAAATTTGTTCACCTAATATATTTTTGCATTGTCAAAATAACAAATATGATTTCAAAAAAGTTAGATATTTTGTTGACCTAATCACTTGAATGAAAATTAATTATTTTTGTTGCGTGTATCAAGTTTATATAGAGATAAAAAATTTTGTTCCATAATTTTTGGAATCATAATTTTATTAACTAAATTAACAAATGAAAATCTATTTTAAAAGAGAAGTAAAAAGAAATAAAAACAAACATAAGATTTGGCGGGAATGAGGGAAAACGACCCCTTTTGTCCCGGGTGGTAGATCCACCCGGGACTAAAGGTGGGCCGCGAGCTGGGAATTTTCCCGGCCCGCCCAAAAACACCTTTTGTCCCGGGTGGAGCCACGACCCGGGACAAAAAGCCCTTTTGTCCCGGGTGGTGGCTTCACCCGGGACAAAAGCCCCCCCCCCCCCCTTTGTCCCGGGTGAAGCCACGACCCGGGACAAAAGGGCCTTTTGTCCCGGGTCGTGGCTTCAACCGGGACAAAAGGGGGGCCCCTATATATGTCCCTTCTTCCTCCACCATCCTCCAACACTTAGGCACAGTTCTTGATCTGCGCTGCGCCGCCGTCTCCCCTGCTCCCATCGCGCCTCCTGCTCCGCCACCGTCCCCGAGCGCCGTCGACGTCCCCCACCATCCCGGAGCGCCGCCTCCACGCCCCGGCCGCCTTGGACGACGACCCCGCCAAGCCGCTCACCGATGCGCCGCCGTCCTTCCCCTGTGCCACCTTGTCTTCGCCGCCCCGGCCTCCACTCCGCGCGCGCCCTCGTCTTCACCGCCCCCGGCGGCCTCCACTGCATGCCGCCGCGCCGCCACCCTCTTCGCTGCGCGCCGCCAGCTCCGCCTTGTCGTCCAGGGCCGCCGCCCTAGATTTCCCCGTCCTGTGTGAGTGTGGCCGCCGCCATTTTCTTTTTTCTTTTAAAATTTTATGTTTACATAATTCTGTTTTATATTAACTAGAATTCAATTATGCATATAGATATTTTTAGATTTATATAATGGATATAGTGTTTTATTTATTATATATTAAGTAGAATTGATTTATAGAGACATTATTAGAATGCAATTATGGATATAGTGTTTTCTTTATTTATAGAGATATAGTGAGAATTAGAGAGAATTTATAGAGAAATAGAGAATTAGAGAGAATTTCTTTTATGATTTATTTATTATTTAATTATGTCATTCAAAGACTTTAATTATCATATATTCATTATTTAATTATGTCATTCAAAGACTTTAATTTATCATGTATTTATTATTTAATTATGTCATTCGAAGACTTTAATTTATCATGTATTTATTATTTAATTATATCATTCGAAGCCTTTAATTTATCATGTATTTATTATTTAATTATGTCATTTATATTACTTCTCGAGCTCGCAAACTCGCGCTAAGACACAATAGTTTTTGATAGTTTCCGATCGTTACCGATCCAGACCGAATCGTTTCCGATAGTTTCCGATCGTTACCGATACCAACCGAATTGTTTCTGATCGTTTCTGATCGTTACCGATACCGACCGAATCTTTTCTGATAGTTTCCGATCGTTACCGATACCGACCGAATCGTTTTCGATAGTTTCCTATCGTTACCTATCTAAATATGTGGATTATTTAGAGAATTTTTTAAGGGTTTTATTTGTATTCATATTTTAGTTACGATGGACCCGCGACACACAAACGCGGAAGACGAACAGTTCTTGATGAATATGATTGCCGAAGGCCAAGGAGATGTCCCTGAACAAGCTGATGATGGCAGCAATACCGACATATATTTGAATATGTCCGGTGATGGAATTGAGCCACCATCTATTCAGGATGACGCTGCTGGTGAACAAAGTGCTAATGTACATATCACAACTATACTTATTTGTAGTGAAAATCTTATTTTCATCTGAATCTATATGAATACTATGAATGTTTTTTTATAGACGTCTGGATCATCGTCGCAGCAGAAAAAGATGAAGCGAGGCCCGACAAAAAAACTGGAAGGGCGGTTCATTATAACGGAAGTTGGTCCAGATGGCGAACCGATCGCTCCAGAAGCTGTCGCCTAAAAATTCATAAGACAATCCGGATGTATTGTTAGGGACCACATCCCGATCAGCTTCAGGCTCTGGAAAGCTTCCAATCCAAGCGAGGAACGGGATGCGGTACCCGAAAGAGAAAAAGAATGGTGCTGGCGGGAGCTTAAGAAAAACTTCACGGTTCCAGCTGAATCCGAAGAGATATGCAAGCGCTGGACCCTAAGTAAGATGGCCGAACAGCTGCAATCATTCAAGAAAATTTTGACGAAAAAATATATCAAGACCGGGACCACACCTGTATTTACCGGCGAGCTTGAAAATCTCAGGGGTCACTGGGATGCATTTGTGGAATACAAGTCTTCAGAGCTTGGGCTTCAAAAGCTGCAGAAGGCCAAAGACAACGCCTCGAAGAAAGTGTACCATCACACTCTAGGCCAAGGAGGCTACAAGACTGCAATACCCAAATGGGAGAAGATGGAGCAGAATCTGCTTGACAGAGGCATCCAACCTGCGACCATGAACTGGCCTGAAAGGTCAAGGACTTGGTTTTATGGTCACGGGGGAAGCTTGGACCCATTGACTGGGGACTGCATCTATGGGCCAAAGATCCAGCTAGTAGCCTAGACACTACAGGAGGCCATACAAGCAGCGGCCGAGGGAACATTCTAGCCGGATAGAGAGACGGACGAGCTGACTTACGCCCTTGGGAATCCAGAGCATCCGGGCCGCACAAGAGGCAAAGGCGTGGTTCCGTGGAAGTATGGGTTCAGGGATTACATTGAATCATATAGAAGCCTGCAAAGAAGAAAAAATGATGAGCGGGAGCACTTGCGAAGGCTAGAGGAATGGCTCATGTCACACGATCAAAGACTGGAGGAAGAGGTTCAACGCCAAGTGGCCATAGCAATGAGCCAGCAACAGCAAGCGCAAACGGTGCCTCCAGAGCCTAATGTCGCAGCCGATCATATGTCTCAGCGGAAAAGCAGCTGCGCTTCCACAGACGTCGCCGTCGAGCCAACAGGGATCCAGGCCACAGTTGAAGCGACGGCCCCGCAGCGATTTCCAGTGGATGAGATCACCCAGCGGACACCTTGTGACCTGCAGACTGCCATTAAGAACTTAATGTTCACTGTTGCGTACGGTACCGCCATGCCAACCCAACCAGGCGACGTGTACCATGGGCAGCAAATTCCGGCAGGATATACAAGAGTTGGCGTGGAGCAGGTGTGCCAGGGTTGGGAGACGCTCAAGCTTGATATTCCTGGAGGCGATGGGGAGAGGACACTAGCATAAGCCATTCATGGCTACATTCTATGGGATAAGCGCTACATTGTCCGAAAGTCGGATGATCGAACACCAAGATCGGCATCTCGGCATGCCTCTCCAAGGCCATCATCTCCACAAAACCCCCCAAGGGCAGCACTGTCTCAGCAAGGTTCACCGGCACATTCTCCATCACCATCATATCATGCGCCGATGAACACTCAAGCGTCACCGTCGCCTCCATGGTCACTCCCTCCGCCGCCGGCAAAGAAGTAGAAACAGCCGCCGGCAAAGAAGGTAGCTGCACTGGCTAAGGAGCCTCCAAAGTAGAAGGAAAAGAAGAAGAAAACCAAGGAGGCTCCTATTAAACCCTGGGACATTAGCCTTGAAGAATGCGATCGGATAATTCAAGAAAGAGTTAAAGAGCACATCAAGCCGAAGCCGAAGCCGGAGCCCGAGAAAGTGATAAATCCGGTAGATTTGAAATTTTTTAAGGGAATGTGCGAAGCAAATAAGAGAAAATTCATTCCGAGAGATCCCCCTTCAGACTATGAACGCACAATTATCAAAACTACTGAGAAAAAGAAGAGACAATCAAAGTCGTCGTCGTCCGACGTTTCACAGCTCGGAGCCCAAAAGAAACAATCAATAGAGCCTCTCGTAGTGGGATAGACGACGCAACAATAAGACTTTGTTACATTTTTGAAAGAATCAAACCTGACGGCGGCTCAGATTGTAGGGGGAGAAGATATCCCAAAGGCCGATGTGGTCGTCAAATGGATGTATGAGCTGGGCAAATCTCTTGTACCCCCGAAGTAGTGTCTGTGCTTCCAATGCAAATGTATAAGCTGCACCAGCACTACATGCGTGCGATGACCGATTGCATCTTCATGCAGGGCGCAAAGATTAAAGATGATGATTTCTTACGGGGGAAGGCCATTATATGGATAAACTGGGAAGAAATTTACCAACTATTCCATTAGGAGGACCTCGACATCTCTATGGTCGGCTTGTGGGTTCTGTAAGTATTTTACTCTCCTTACATATTGTTTTGAATGATCTCAACATACTGATCCCTTGATTTATTCAGTATCATGTAGAATGGAGATACAAACTTGCAGGAGAAAGGGATACTCTCACCTCGGCTTCATCGACCCAATTACTTGTAATTGGAGGATTCTACGCGACACTTCCGATGAGCTATTCCAAAACTTATTCAAGTACATAAGCGTTCATCACAACAAGCAAATGATATTGTTTCCTTACAACTTTGCATGAGTGATTCCTTCCGTCTAAGTCTTTCTATTCTGTAATCGAATTGTTTAAACCTTAACTACCAAGAACTGCCTCCGTATAATCTTGTAGTGAACACTGGGTCCTAATTGTCATAATTCCTGAGAAGAGCCTACTCGTGGTTATGGACTCATTGAGGAGAAATCCAGAACAATAAAAAAATCTTCTTAACATGATGAAAAAGTAATTCTACCACTACTCCGTCGATGACCGATAATTTGAATCACTTTGTTACTTGACTATAATTGTTCTAATCATGCACAGGATTTGGAAACAATTCACTAAAAATCATCCAGGCAAATTTGACAAGGAATTGAAGATCAAGACAGATTTTGCGGTACGCACTTGGATGATTCGTTGCACGATTCATTAGTTTTATTATATATTCATGTAAATACCTGATAATTTCTTCTCTCTTAAAGTGTATGAGGCAGAAATAAGACACTAATTTATGCGCATACTATGTATGCGAGAACATCCATGGTCTGGCAGGTCCTCCAAGGGCCTGGACAGATTGGGAGGAGGAAGTAAGTAAAAAACTTGTTAATATTTGAACTCGTATTTTAATTAGTTGAAATTAATTATCTCCTTTTTCCTTAGGTCGAGGAGATGCGCGATAAACTCATACCGGAGGAAAAGATTATGGCGATTCAAGAACAATTGTCCGGATTTATTGTTGAGCAAGTTCTCGATCCAAAAGGCGAATTCTACTATGATGGACTATCTAATATTGACAATCGCAGCAAATATGATAATATATGTGTATATATATAATTAAGAACGAATATACCTATGTAAATATATATGTGTGTGTATGTATTATATTTCTATTTATGAGTATATATGTATTATATATTTAAGCCCTCCAATAATATATATGTGTATATATATATATATGTTTGTATATGGAAACTATCTAGGACAAATATTATATAAGTAACTATATATATGTATATTTTAGTAGAGATCTTACACACTGAATTCTAATACATAAGTTTCATTGAAATGTTAAAGTATAATCGAAATAGAAAAATAATTGAGAAAAGAGGAACAGAAAAAAATGGACCTTTTGTCCCGGTTGGTGTTACCAACCGGGACAAAAGGGTGTTTTTTGTCCCGGTTGCCAGACCCGGGACAAAAGGGCACCCCCTTTTGTCCCGGCCTGGCGTTTCTGGTTGGGAAACCGGGACAACAGAGGTTTCCCAACCGGGACAAATCATCGTTTCTGTAGTAGTGTCTCCTCTCCGGGCACCAGGAGCACAGCTCCTTGCCACGACAATGGCAGCAGCAGCCGCCTCCTGCAGCTCCGACGAGGTTGTGACGAGTGGTGTGGCGAGCCTTGCATAGGGGTTGTTTGGTTCGTGGTCACAATCTGCCACGCCTAAAATTTGGCAGTGTCACAGCCCCGTGGCGATCGAAATGGCCGCCACACGCCATAGCCTTGCCACGGGACAATGACAAGCACCGGCAGGAAAACGAGAGCTGTGGCGGCCGTAGCTTAAGTTGAAACCAAGCAGTGGCCATAGCCGTTGAACTTTAGGTGTGGCGACCTACAGCATGCAACCAAACAGCTCCTAAATGAACTGAACACGTGTTGGAGCCATTAATCAGGACTAAAGGGTGACTTTTAGTCGGAGGTGGACTAAAGTGTCATCCTTTAGTCCCAGGTGGTAACTAAATGTTCAAGACCTTTGGTCCCGGTTGGAGCCACCAACCGAGCCTAAAGGGTGAATGTTAGTCTGGGTTGGTGGCTCCAACCGGGACTAACGCTCTCGTAGACGCCCTCTAGCCATTGGAGTCAGGACTAAAGTGTTCATTGGTCTCAGGTCTAATGGTCGCCGGGACTAATGTGCAGGATCAAAAGACCATTTCTGTAGTAGTGTCTCACATTGCTAGGGAGCCAAATGATGAGTCAGATTTATGAGCTAGCTAGGTGAGGTGATTTTATTAGAGAAGATCCCATGGTTGCTCATTAGTTTACTCCATTTTCATTTGTTATCTCATCTGACCTGCGTGAGTAGTGTCTCACATGACCACACCTTTTCATTTTGCAATTGATGGCATTTCTTTAACTCTTATATAGTACCGCAAGCGCATGGAGATTCCGTTATATGTTTTCACTAGGAGAGTATTCAGGGTATCGTATTTTCATAGGGAACAGAGGTGTATCAATTTTATAAAGCCAATCTCAGTGGGAGTGTTATAAGAGTGTTATGGACATTAAATTTGCTAACATGTACCAATAGTATGAAGAGAGAGAAGAGAGGAGTGTAATAAAATATGAGATGAGCGTCATTACCATGACACTCTATTGGCACAGTTCTTAAGATTCTAGTCTAGATAACTAATTTGACCTTGAAGAACAAGAGATAGAAAGACATTGAGTAGTGTTCTATTTAAGGATAAGAATCAAGGAAGGATACTATTGCTACACGTTTACTTTAGGCACCGCGGCTCAACTTTTCTGCCAAGCGATTCTGTCATTTGATTGGCTCCATGCCCCTTCTTTAAGCAATTATTTTTTGATATTATTCTAATTAGATGATCTTTACTACAATCTAAATGAATAGTTTTTATGAGATAAAATTTGAAGGGTAAACAAATATTTCCACGTGAACTGTGCAATAGCAAATTTCAATCATCTACTAAGGCCAGTCTCAGTGAGCATTTTATGGACACAGATATTTAGACTGGGAACTAGATAACCGTGCCAGATGAGTTTTATGGTGATGAAGCTCTCCTCACATTCTATGAAACTCCATCTTTCTCTCTCCTTGTCACGTCAGCAAAATTGATAATATTAAATATCATAAAATTCTCCATGAAATCTCTACTGTGAGACTGACCTAACTACTAACGAGTACTACATGCGAGAGTGATCATCGATCTCTCCATGATGTGTTGCTTCCTTGCTGGACGGAGCTAGCACTACCGTGACTAGTAGTCTAGTCTAGCACAAACGGTCAATCTTCTCGAGCAAGTGTGAACCGGAAGCACACAAACGCCATGCCTACCACACCAATTCCCAAAGCAGGCACAATAAAACCTCCTGCACCGCCGGTTCGGCTTCTCAAAGCATCTTTATTAAACCCCTTGTTTTGTGGCGTCAAAACTCGAAAGCACCATCTCTATCTAGTCCAAGTGCGCGTTTATACTACACCAGCAGTAGGCAGACTCATCGTCTCCTCAGATCCACGCACCACGCAGCAGCACAACTTGCCACACGACAATGGCAGCAGCCCCCTCCTGCAGCTCCGACGAGGTTGTGGACCTCGGCAAGGCTGACGACCTCGACGAGGCCACCTCCAGGTTATTCTTCAGCGACGGCGATGTCGTTGGTGCCGACTTATCTTGGCCAGCGGCAGCGGAGATCTCCTCCACGCTGACCAGCCAGAGCTCGCTCCAAGCCCTGTGCGACAAGCACAAGGTGCCAAGGGATTACAAGCCGGTCTGCGCCGGCCATTTGGGGCGGCCAGCATGCCAGACGCCGCCGCGGGGCTCGAACGCCCTGTGCGTCTACTCCGCCGCGCTCGAGACGGGCCTGCGCCTACTCCCCATGCATCGGGGTGGAAGTGCCCAGTGAAGTGGGGCAAGCCGACCAGGGAGGACGCCCGCAATGTGGAGCTCACAAATTTGGCAATCAAGAAGCTGAAGCAGATAGCAGGCGTTGATTTCAAGAGCTTCTTAGCCATCCACGCGCACGAGCTGCCCGTGGGGGCGGCCCAGGTCACGCTGATGCAAACAATGGCGAAAGCAGAAGCCGGAGCCGATGCAGCTGCTGCCGAGAGTGCTACAAGGAAGCGCAAGTCGCCGGCGGTGGCGTCCAGCGATGGGGACTGCAGCAGCATGATGACCACTCTACCACAGCAGCGGAGCTTCATTGTGTCAACGCCAGCGCCTCCGCGGGGCTCGGGCCTCGATGATACAGGAGCTGCTGCTAGCATCGGCGACAACAGCGGACTCACCCCGCCGCCGCCGCCGCCACCGTCGCCGCCGCAGCACATAATGTTTGCTAACGAGGCGGTGCAGTTGTGGGATACCATTGCCGAGAGGGATCAGCTGAAGGAAGCCAATGCCAACGCCTCCAATCAGACCGTGAAGCTAAACGAGGAGCTGCGCCTGGCCAGAGCCTGGATCGCCCACTACCAGAAGCAGCTGCAGTCTGCCGAGGCAAAGCACGCCGCCGACCGCGCCGATCTCATCAGCCGCATCCATGGCGCCAGTCATCACAACAACAAACTCAATGAGAAACACGCCAAGCTCAAGATGGAGTACATGGCCGAGCGCACGAAGCTCATCGGTCACCTCTGCGCGGCCAGTGGTGAAGTCTAGCGGCTCAAGTCTGAGCACGCCGCCGGGATCGCCCAGCTTAAGGAGGAACACGCGGCCGAGAACGCTGAACTGAAACAGGAACTAGAAGCCGACAACGCCCAGCTCAGAGAGGAACACGCGGCCGAGGTAGCCCAGCACAAGGAGAACTACGCCATGGGTGTGAGGGACATGAGGCAACTCGCGCTCCAAATGTACCCAAACGCCATCGATCCCTTGGAGCTGACGGCCGAGCTGCTACTGGAATTCAACGACGAGCTGGGATGTTCTCCTGTGAGAGCGGAGGATTAGTGACTCATGCGTGGAGCATTGCGTAAGTATTTTAGCATTTGTCATTCATGTCGTGCTTTAAGTTGTTTTACTTTCAATTCACACATATTGTGCTGGCACATGTTAAAACTTTCACAAATTTAGTGTAGGTCTGTACTCTTATGATCATCTCGGTCCGAAACTTGCAAATCGATCGTTTGTGTCATCAAACTTATTTGGTTGTATCATCACAGTTTCTAGACTTAGAAATCACCCATTTAGGTCCTCAAATGTCTTCAGTTGTGTCATCCCGGTCCCTAAACGGGATGACATGAGGAACAAGTTTAGGGACCAATGATGGACTTTACTCTTAGTTAAATGTGATTGATTATTAAACGTTGCTCAAATGAATTATGGCATGATCTGTTATGAGACATGGGTTATGCTGGCTGATGAAGCCTTCGGTAACTAGACTCAAATATATGATGTAAAATTCATTCTACAACTTTCCCGGATTTAGCCATTGGTTGCTTGTTGGTATTACGCTTATTTTCGTTAGCCTCCACGTGATGAAATGCTATGTCATGTACTACTACTGCATATATGATGAAAATATATGTGCGTTGATTTTCACAAATGTACCTTTACAGCAAGAATGTGCACTTTTCTGTTTTTTTACATGGCTAGAATTGTGACTAGATTAAAATAAGGGCAAGATGCAATTCTGCACATTGTTTCTTTGTGTATTTAACACTAGCTGGTCGAATTCTGCAATGGAGTGTTTAGTTAAATAGTCCGTCCTTTACAGCACGAATGTACTTTTTGTGTGTATCAATTTTGCCGTATCCTATACTGTTCTCAGATTAAATTGCTAACTATTGTGTATTCGTGTTGTGTGTGTTCATGTAGGAATTTGCAATTTGAGGATGTTCATCAAGAGTTCAAGTGGTCTTGTCCCCTTTTTGGTGCTAGGACGAACAAGTATGAATTGATGTGCCTCCTTTCGGTTACTATTATTTGTCAATTGTGAACTTGGTAGTTTTAGCGCTTGGTTATGAATGCCATGTACTCCCGTATGGCTGTATGATATGGTTGGTGATATATCAAATCTGCTATTTTAATCTATGTTGCATGCATTATGTCTATGCCTGTATATTGAATTGGCAAAATTTCATAGCTGCGTTCGGTGACAACATCCTTCATTTTCTTATGGTCTTTTTATGCTTTTGCTTCAAAACCAGAACGTTATGGGCTACTTGCTAATGTGTTCTTCAAAAGACCTGCAGCATGGCAAAATCACTACCGGAAAACCGTATTTTGCCGTGTGCCAGAATCTTCGCCGTGCGCATTATTTCGGGCACACGACGAAGACATCCTTTGCCGTGTGTCGCCAGAAGAACACACGGCAAACAAAAAACACACGGGAAACCTTACTCTTCGCCGTGTGCCAAGGGCCAGCACACGGCAAACCTTGACCTTCGCCGTGTGTCAGCCAGTAGGCACACGGCGAACATGGATCACGTGCGGGGCACACCCTTCTGCCGTCAGGGGGCCTCACGGCCGTTATTGTTTGCCGTGTGCCAGGGCTAGGCACACGGCGAACTCCCATCTTCGCCGTGGGCCAGTCGGTAGGCACACGGCGAACATGGATCACGTGCGGGGCACACCCTTCTGCCGTCAGGGGGCCTCACGGCCGTTATTGTTTGCCGTGTGCCAGGGCTAGGCACACGGCGAACTCCCATCTTCGCCGTGGGCCAGTCGGTTGACACACGGCGAAATCCCCGGCTGCCGTGTGCCTTAGTTGAGCACACGGCGAACACGAAAAAAAATTCATGTTTTTGCTTCCAAATTTTTTCTACACTCTTCATAATTTGTTTGGTACTCTATGTTTGAATATGAGATTTTTATAGATATATTAGTTGTATTAAACTAATTTATTTCAATTTATTGTTTTATTTTGTGTAAATCTAATTTAATTCCAATGGGTATTAAATAATAGGAAATTTTTTTGAAAAAATGATATTCATAATATTGACTGTAGTGTTAGAGTTTATGTAGTAGTTGAAACAAAATTTCAAAGATTGTGGTAATGAAACATTACGACGATCGTGGTGGCAAATAGTTTTTGAATTATGTAAAATTTGAACGATGCCAGAAAATTATGATATTTGCCCGAACTTCATGCTATCATACGTCGAATGTATGGTAAAAATTTGAGCACGATACGAACATTTTGTCATGATGATGCTTACAAACTGAGAGTTTCCCGAAGAAGTTTCTGAGAGAAGAAGAAGAGAAGGTTAAGTTTGTACATGTTATGATAGAAAAATTTCAGTTTGACGTTCAAAATTTTTATATAGACAATATGCGATAATGATTTAGTCATGTTGAAATTTCAAATTTTTCCGGCTCCATTTGGTATTTTTAATATTTTAATTGCAAATAAACTACTATAATTGGCATAAGTAAAATGTGATTAATTATGACATGAAACAATAGAATGGAATTAGTTAAAAAACTCATCAAATTTATTGAGGCCATATAAAAAATTTGAGTGTTTAGATTTAGTTGTTTTTTGAAAAGTTCAATATCAAATTTTGAACATTAAATTACTCACTGCAAAAAATTTCGCCGTGTGCCTAAACTGAAACACACGGCGAAGTCAGGTGACTTCGCCGTGTGTCCCGGATCTTGGCACACGGCGAAAACGGCGTTCAGGACTTAGCCGCGCCACCCCCGTCCGCGCGCCCCCAACCCGTCACACACACACACTGCCGCCTAGCTAGGTCTTCTCACGCAGCCCCCGTCCGCCGCCCCCGTCCACCGCCGCCCGCGCCGCCGGCTTCCCGCTCCGCTCCGCTCCGCTCCCTCCCCCTCGGCGCGCCACCCGCGGTCCACCGCCCCGTCCTCCTCCTTGGAGCGCCGAGGCCGGCCGGCGCCGCCGCCACGCCCGGCCTGGTCCGGGGCAACCACGCCCCGAGGCCGCTCCGACGCCGGCCCCACCTGCCTCCAGATCAGCGCCGTCCTTCCCTCCCCTGACGTCGCCTCTCTCCGGATCCGCGCCGTCCTGCCCTCCCCCTGCCTCCGGAGCCGCGCCGTTGCCCCTGCAGTGCACCTGACGCCGGCTGGCTCTCCTGCCTCCCCTTTCGGCAGCTGTAACTCCGCGCCGGGGACTCGCTGCTCGTGCTCGGCGCGCTCTACTCCACCCATCCGAGTAAGGATGCCCACCCCCCTTAATGCCCTTGCTTTTACTGTACTTGACATAGACCAATCTAGTCTTATTTAATATACATGTAATTTACAAAGTAGAAACGCCATAGTGATAGTTAATTCTCCTTATCCAAGTGTTCCTTCGCCCTTTTGGAATTTGCCCGTTCTGCATTGAGAAAAAAAATGTCCTCGAAAAGTTACAGTGGAGGTAGATAGGAGAAGGGATCTCGGCATTTGTAAAATGAGACTGCAAGCGTGCATGTTTTGCTACTCGGCATTTGTAAAATCGAGTTGCAGGTTATTTATGTACATGTTGTAGCTCGTCAGTATTCATTCCTGAGATGAGTTTGCTTAATGTCCCTTTAACTAGCATTCAGTATTCATTCTGTCCCGATCTTGAGCTACAGATATTTTTCTATTTAATTCTTGCCATGTAGAACAAGATGGCCTAGAGACAAGCATCACTTGATAACTATATTGATGACTTGAGAAAAGATGATAGCTTTAAAGACCTAAATAATCTTGTTGACCTCTTGATTAAGCTTGTAGAAAATTGTATTGCCTGTGATGATATATGCTATATATATTGACCTTGAGCTTGAGCATGAGTGTTAGTCGAACTGTGTTATTTCTGTTCTATGGATATGCTTATCATGGTTGTCATGAAACCATGTGACACATCCATGCCCAAACAACAAGTCGGAAGCGATGATGTTAAGATTGGGCTGGATGTGTCACATGGTTTAATGGCGGTCATGAATTTATTTTAGGTTTCTTATGCTTCAAGTTCAAGGTCAAATGAAAGGGAACATATCTGAGGCATGTTTGTTAGTTGTCGACCACTGTGCTGTTTTATCTTTGCAGAATTTCAAACTGAAATGTTCAATTATTGATACTATGTAGTTGTTTTTTTAGGAGAGGTTGTGGCACCGTTGTTGACTCGTCACTTTGCGGGACAGTTAGGTGAGTCATCACAGACTTTTATTTACTTATCTTGTTTGTGCTTCACGTAACCTAGGCGTCTCCCGTTCGAAAGAGATACGGTTCGAAATATGCAGCTCTTTGCATATATGGAACCGTATGTGTTTCGAATTGTCCCCGTTTTTGGGACAGTCCGAGGATGTGTTGATGTGGTTAGTTTCCATGCTCTACTATGATTCGAGATAGAGTATCGGTATCATCTCTTTGTTGTTCTCTGGATACACAATCTCCCTGTCGGGACGTGTATTTGGAGAACAGCGGGGAGGTGCTGTCGAAATTCTGTCTCGGATAGTAGTAGAGTATGGAAACTAACCACAGCTACACATCTTCGGATGGGTTTAGGACCTATCTTCACTTATTAGAGCATGCTAGACATCGTGTAGTTGGTATTGATTTTTAAATCACTTCCTCACATGGCAAAGGATGGATGACCGTGAGTGGATGTACAAGGGCTGGCAGAGCGAGCAAGGGTATGTTGAGTTTGCTCTAAAGGTCAATGGCTTCTTGAAAAAGGCATTTGATAGAGGACAGAGTAGAATGCCGTGTCCATGTAGCAAGTGTGAAAATAGAATACATCAATCACAACTCAGTATGGGTAAACACATTATCAGAAATGGGTTTGTGGAAAACTATACTCGGTGGATCTGCCATGGTGAAGCCCATCGTGCGAGAGAAGAGGTCGTCAGACAACGCATCGATGATTATGATGTTGAAGCCGGTTGCGCAGACATGTTAGCAGACTTTCATGAAGCACACTTCCAAGAAGTACCTAGAGAGGAACCGCCAGAGCCTACCGCAAAGCAGTATTACGACATGTTGTCTGCGGCACAGAAACCACTCCATGGGCATACCAATGTTTCTCAATTCGATGCTATTGCACGCGTACTGGCCCTAAAGTCTGAGTGTGGCATTAGTCGGGATGGCTTCGACAAAATGTTGACGGTTTTTGGTAGTCTGCTTCCGGAAGGACACATTCTTCCAAAGAGCATGTACGAGGCACAAAAACTTCTTCGTAGTCTTAAGATGCCATATGAGAAGATACATGCTTGTCCGAAGGGATGCATGTTGTTTAGAAAAGAACATGCAGACGCAAACTACTGTACAAAATGTAAATCATCTCGTTGGCTGGAGGTAGACTCTGGTGACGGTCAAAAGAAACAGCTCCAAATCCCCGTGAAAATCGTACGGTACCTTCCATTCATACCGAGAATCCAACGTCTGTTCATGACCGAGGAGTCAGCACAACAGATGCGATGGCACAAAAACGGCAAACGCTACCGTCCTGAGAAGATGATACATCCATCCGATGGTGAAGCATGGAAACATTTTGACAGGCGTAACACAATGGAAGCGGGGGAGGCTCGAAATGTACGTGTTGCGTTGGCAACAGATGGATTTAATCCTTACGGAATGACGGCTGCCCCGTACAGTTGTTGGCCCGTGTTTATTATCCCCCTTAACCTCCCCCCTGGAGTTATCTTTCAACGGCAGAACATATTCTTGTCGTTGATAATTCCTGGATATCCGGGAGATAATATGAGTGTGTATATGGAGCCTCTTATTGATGATTTGCTTAATGCTTGGGAGGAAGGTGTATGGACATATGACCGAGCTACAAAGACAAACTTCAAAATGCGAGTGTGGTACATGTACTCACTGCATGACTTGCCAGCGTATGCGATATTCTGCGGCTGGTGTGTGCACGGGAAGTTCCCTTGCCCAGTATGCAAGGCAGCTATGACGTTCATCTGGTTGGCGAAGGGTGGCAAGTATTCTTCGTTCGACAAGCACCGACAATTCCTCCCTATTGACCATCCATTCCGACGTGACATTAAGAACTTTACGAAAGGTGTCGTGGTTCATGACCCTCCACCGCAGATGATGTCAGGTGCCGCGGTCCGTGAGTGGTTACAGTCGTTGAGGGTTAAAGAAGGCGGTGGTTTTGTGGGTTATGGCGAAGAACATGCCTGGACTCAGATGTCGGGCCTGTGGAGGCTCCCCTACATGGATGATCTTCTTCTTCCTCATAACATTGATATGATGCACTCGGAAAAGAATATCGCTGAGGCACTATGGGGTACAATTATGGACATTCTTGATAAAACAAAGGACAATGTTAAGGCCCGAGTGGATCAAGCTAGTTTATGCGATAGACCAAAACTGAATATTCCGCCACCCAAAGATGGTAAGAAATGGAAAAAACCTCCAGCTGAATTCGTCCTGAAGAAGCACCAAAGGAAAGAAGTACTAGAATGGTTCCAAACTTTAATGTTTCCCGATGGGTATGCAGCGAATCTAAGGAGAGGGGTGAATTTATCTACTATGCGAATCAATGGGCTGAAGAGTCATGACTACCACATATGGATTGAGCGGCTTCTTCCGGTGATGGTTCGAGGCTATCTCCCTAACCATGTCTGGCAAGTGCTGGCGGAGTTAAGCAATTTCTTCCGCCAGTTATGTGCTAAGGAGTTGTCTCGGACTGTGGTTGAACAAATGGAAAAATTGGCCCCTGTGTTGCTTTGTAAGTTGGAGAAAATCTTTCCACCCGGCTTCTTCAATCCGATGCAGCATATGATTTTGCACCTCCCGTATGAGGCACGGATGGGGGGGCCTGTTCAGGGCCGTTGGTGCTACTCAATTGAGAGACAACAAAAGATCCTTCGAACCAAATGTAAAAATAAATGCAAAATAGAAGCTTCCATTGCAGAAGCATACATTCTGGATGAGGTCTCCAACTATACAACAAAATACTATGGTGAAACCCTTCCAAGCGTGCATAATCCACCCACTCGTTACAATGAAGGCGAAAATGAAACGAACATCAGCCTCTTCAAAGGGCAACTTGGAAGTGCAAGTGGTGCGACTCCTAAGGCCTTGGTCAATGAAGAGTTGCGCACTATCATGATGTATGTGTTGACGAACCTAGTGGAAGTCGAGCCGTACATACAGTAAGTCCTCAACAAACTATTTCCTCGAGTATTAACTATTCTGTATCCAACCCCCTTTACCTCTTGTTTATATAGGGAATTTACTCAACAATTCTGGCGTCGCCGAAGAGTTCCAACCCCGCAGGAACTTGACGCCCTTCTTAAGTCGGGTGCGGGACAAAGAGCCCCCGATTTCATTTCTTGGTTCAAACACAAGGTATAACAAACCATCATGCTTGTTAGGCATTTGAAGTTTTTTTTCCATGCGAATAGTATGACAAACCATCATGCTTCTACCTGCAGGCCCAAAATGATGCGTCTATGTGTCCCGAGTTGAGACAGGTTGCCAATGGTTGTGCCTATAGGGTCTTATCATACTCCGGATATGATGTAAATGGATATCGCTTTCACACAAAAAGCCACGAGCAGAGTCGGCCCAATCGAAGAACAACAAATTCTGGAGTTTGTACGACAGCCCTTGATGGGGTCGAGTATTATGGCATAATTGAAGAAATCTATGAACTCACATTTCATGGTTGCAAACCTCTTAAACCTGTCTTATTTAAATGCCATTGGTTTGATCCTAACGAAGTGCGATGGACCCCTCATCTCGGCCTAGTCGAAATTCGTCAGTCATCAGTGTATCCAGGAGACGATGTCTATATTGTGGCTCAACAAGCCACGCAAGTTTATTATCTCTCATATCCGTGCAAAACCGACGATCGTCTTATGGGTTGGGACGTTGTGTACAAGGTATCACCACACGGTAAAGTACCTATTCCAAATAATGAGGATTACAATATAGACCCAAACACATATGACGGGGAGTTCTTTCAAGAAGATGGGCTTGAAGGGCATTTTGAGATAGACTTAACCGGAGTGATCGAAATGGAAGTACACGATGATGAAATGGTTGATAACGAGGACGCTGGTGAGGAGGTTCATAATGCGAAGGACCTAGAATTACTTGAGCGATTACAATTAGGCGATGATAATGAGGATGAAATTCCACCTTTAGAGCACGGGCTTGAACTTCTCGACTTGCGTGATAGTGATGATGAGACATATGATCCAGCTAATCCCGATGAAGATGATTATTTCTAATACATGTATGATCCGTACTAATTGATTTATTTTCTTTAATTATGTTACTTTTTAATTGTCGCATTTATTTCTAATACACGGTAAATACTATTTTTAATTGCAGGTGATTGAAGAAAGATGCCGGGCGGCGGACTTCAACGATCGGTCGCCTCAATGTACAGAAGAATGATGCCACACTCGGATGCTGGTGAGGGCTCCAATAGGGGTTCCGAGTTGGGGCGAGGCAAGGGTCGAGGGAAGGGTGGACCCAAGAGGGGGGAGGGAAGGGTGGAGGACTTGTGAGGGCTCCCATAAACTTGTTTATTTCAATATTTATGGACTTGTGAACTTCTAGATATGTATTTGTGAACTTTTGGACTTTGCATTGGACTTCTGGATGTGTTTGAAGTTATTTCCGGCTAGATGTGATATATATGTGATATGTAATGCCTGTGATATATATGTTGTGATATGGGGTCCTTTATACGTGAAAAACAAAAAAGAATAGGATCTGTTTGGTCACTTTGCCGTGTGCCAGGGACTAGGCACACGGCAAAGTGACCATGTGGCTACCTGGAAACCTAGTTCGCCGTGTGCCAGGGGTAGGCACACGGCGAACTGACCATAATTCGCCGTGCGTCATAAGCTAGGCACACGGCGAAACTTACTGATTTGCCGTGTGCCAGAACCAAGGACACACGGCGAAGTCTGAAAGTTCACCGTGTGTCCACGGTGTAGACACACGGCGAACAGACGCCGACGCCGTCAGCTAGCCCGGACGGCGTCTTCTCGCTTTTTTTCGCCGTGCGCCTATATATACACACGGCGAAAAAGTTCGCCGTGTGCGCGACTTTTGACACACGGCAAACAAGGGCTTCGCCGTCCCTGTAGCTGCCGTCGGCGCTTTGCCGTCGGCCACCGTCGGCGAAGTCTTCGCCGTGTGCTAACGGTTCTTCGCCGTGTGCCTTGGGCACACGGCGAACTCGTGGTCTCCGGTAGTGAATTTCATGGCTGCGTTGTTAGGTGACATCATGCCTCCTTTTGTGATGGTCATTTGATGCTTTTGCTTGAACCAGAAGCTGGTTTCCACTAGGTCCCGAGAATTGTTTTGGTTCCTGTGTAAGATTTCTGGATCTTGATTGATATCAGTTGCCAGTGATCAGTAGCCTAGCTGCCTCTATGCTAAATATGCATGTTAGTATGTACATATATAGAGTTCCATGGAACGTTAAGAATTGAATTCAGCTAAGCTGTTGCTCCTATGATATGTTATGATTTAGTTTCCTCTCTCTGCTCAGTTGTCTTGGATTATCAGCGTGTTATGCATGCCATTCCACTTGTTTTCATGGATTCTGTACCTTGGTAAGTTGAGAATGAAGTTAGCAGTGCATTGCATGAATTCTCTGACACGCTCTCTAGCTGGTCAAAATTTATACTCTAATTGAGAAAAATGGTGTTGCTTCAAGCAATCTCAAGTGTCAATTAGTGTTTTATTTGTTGAAGCAGATGTTGTTGAATCATCACAATTTGTAGAATCTTTTGCACAAGTCTGTGCTAGGTTACACTGACGGACTGACCCGCAACTGCTTGATTAAGTGAACGGCTTTGTGGAATATCTTCCATGTAAATGTAATAATATAATGACTGCTAAATTACACCATCTGGATTCTGCCTTTCAAGAAAGTTCCTTTCAATACTCTCCCCATGGTTGTGTATGTGTCTTTCAAGGCCAATCATTTCCCCAGACGATCAAACGTTGCTACAAAAAGTTCATACTGGCTTGTTTGTTTCGAGTGGTTTAACACTGTGAATTAGTTTTTGTAGCTCTAGCTGTGTATAACAAAAAATATTTTGTTTTGGTTCATTCATTTGTTTAGAATAGCTCCAGCCCAAATTTGGCAATACTTTCTTCTGAATCTGTGGAAGATAAAGGAACGAAGATCGCACCAACAAATATTTGGGGTGGTTCAAGCATGTACTATATAAAATTACTAAGATCAGAACTTGAACGAACAATGACCATTGGCCATGTGATGATTTCATCATCAAGTGCCTTATGCCGATTACCCATCCTGATTCAGAGCTGAGCATAATTTGTGGGTGTTATCGGGCTCAAAACCTCCACCTTTGCTGGAACAGATAGACCGTGTGATCTGAGAGAAGTGTTGACACGAGGATGTGTCCTACACTGAACACGCACCGTGTGCCCGCACCAACGAGCACGATGCGCAAGGCATGCTGTCAAGGACTTGATATTCTTTATGCATCTTGACTCCATCTTCAGTCTGGTTAAGGTTAATATTTATATCTTCATGCTCAAATTTGTATGTGCCAAATGTGAGTGTCACCATCTTAAGCTTTGAGAGGACCATAACCTGGGTTAATCAGTGAAGATTGAAGGTTCTAGGCAGCAATATAGCTTGATAAATTGATACGCATGAGAATGCTCAATTTTTTTCCTGATTCTAATGTTCTCATGTGCTGTAGCCTTCAGCATTTATGTGGTGGCTATAATGGCTCCTAAACAAGAAGTGTAACAAATGTAATTTGGTCTCACCTTGAGAATTTTAAGGTATGCTTTGTTTTCTTATGTAGACATGATCTGTATGCAATATTGCCATAAAGCTTAAGCTATAATTTGTAAGGGCATATGAGCAAACTATTAGCTATTGCTGCATTTCTTTATTTACCCATGGCGTTAGCACAGGCACACTTACTAGTACCGGATAATGCGTGATGCTGATATAGTTCAAACATTTCATCTTCCATATTTATTTGTTGCCCCTCGAATTATTGCTCGTTTGTGTCTTGTTGCGGTGTGGTGTGATTTAGGGCTATTCGCAAATTGATCACATACATGAAGGTGAAGGAGCATTATTATAGCACTAAGCCAGCAATCATTCAGCTTCTACTTCCTGCTTGTGACATAATTGCAGAAAGGGAAACCAAAGGACGTAGCGAAGACCATCAATTACCATATCCAGCGAATTGCCTGAGACAAGTTCCTCTAGGTTCAATGATTTTGAGATAATTTCCTGATCAAGCTCGTTGCTTGTATTGAGGGTCAGAAGACAATTATTCTCTTAAAAGTAGCTTTACTGAAATGGGGCAGTAATGTGTGTTTGTTGAGATTGGACAGATGATCAGCCAATTATTCTATGACAAACAGTAATGTATCAGCAGTATAACAATATAGTTTTCTTCTCTTGCTATACTATAAAGCTACTTTGCTGCTCACGGTGTACTGCAATTGGAAGTATTTTTGACAGCTATGTAAGTGGCACTGTTGCTTGCCAGCTTGTGAATTGTGGTCTGACCTTTTGAGTCCAGTTCCACGTCTGGTTGCGTGGTCGGCGTCAGGGAGTGTGGCGCCGAGCTCAGTGCCTTGCACCATGACGCCTAGCTAGCTCCACATCGTCAGCACAGATGGGGGGATGACCTATGGCGCCGAGGCGGTGCCCCTGCCGACCCACCGGGTCCAAAATGCAATTCGTTTTGTAGAGATCTACTCCCTTCGTCTCAAAATAATTGCAACAACTTTGACCTACCTTTCGGAAACATTCTCACAAAAGACAACTAACACATCATTCACTCACCACAAAAGACACAAAAGACAAGAGTTATTTTCATAATTTTACACCTAACATTGATTTGCATGCTAGATCCTAAAATTGCATTTATTTTGAAACGGAGGGAGTATATGTGAAAATCTTCCGTTGCAAGGGTCAAAAATAAAAAAAAACGGCTGCCCTCCTGCCCCGGTGGGCCTTGTTTGGTTTGCTTCTAGATGATACTAGAAGACATTTTGACCGTCCATTAGGGGTGTCAAATAAAGATAATTTATAAAACTAGTTCTGACAAATTTAATGAGGCATTTGGCCGCACGATTTGAGAATGATTACTGTCACAAGTCACGCGAATTTTTCACGTGTAAATGAGCGTGCGCGGTCGCGAAGATTCGAACCCATGATCTCCGGCCTCGCGCGCTGCTTCCTTCCCATATCTCACATATGCATCACATGTGACTAGGCGGGAGATGCTTTCTTTTTAAACCAACCCGTGGTGGACCATTTAGTATCGGGCCAAGACATCGACCAGTACTAAATGTTGCATTTTAGTACCGGTCGGTGTTACCGGCCGGCATTAAATGGACGTGTCATTTTAGTACCAATGTGACATTGAGTACCGGTCGGTATTACCGCTCGGTACTAAATAGTGTACTAATTTCACACATTAGTACCGGACGAAAATACGTCCGGTACTAATTTGTTGGACGAATGCCCATTTTTCTGGTAGTGGATCGTGGATCCTCCTACCTGGCGCGCCAACTGTCGGATTGCGGTTCTAGCAGTATGCCCGACGGTAAGTTTCAGGTGAAGGATCGCAGAACCATAAACTTGATGGAAACACAAGAGAGCGATTTAGACAGTGACGGTGGTACATCCGGGTACCTCCCAGCCGAGTAGTTATCTCCCGACTGGGTACCTAGTCGGCCAGGGCCACTCTGCACGACTACCTGGCGGACAGGTACTTGGCTGGACATCGGAAGGTTCCTCCGAGGATCAGGATCAAGGCGCGGATGTGTATTCTGGATATCTAGGAATCTCAACCGACCTAATTCCATGTAACAACCCGAGTAGATCTCTTCCCTTACTTGTAACCCACGGCACCTGGCCTATAAAGGCGCCGTGAGGGGACCCATAGAACGCAGATCTCATCCCATCTACACCTTTCATTGTAAAGCTCAATACACACAACACGGGACGTAGGGTATTACGCTCCCGAGTGGCCCGAACCTGTCTAAACCCTAGCGTCAACTCGCAACCATCTAGTTCTTGGCTCCGAAATCCCCTCTTCACCTACAAATCTACCGCCGGGCATACCCCTGGTGGACTTGCCGGATAAGCAATCCGACAGTTGGCGCACCAGGTAGCGGAGATTTCTCAGGAGTCCTTGCAGCGAGCTCGATGGCAGCAAGATCCGGCGTCTTTTTCTTCGCCAATGTCAGCATCCAGATGGAGGCCACCGCCGAATTCGCCTTCACCTTTGGTAGCTTCCCGGAAACTACTGTTCCTCGGAACCCACCCACCAGCCCCTCGATCACTGAGAGCGGCAACTCCACCAGCGTCAGATCCGATCTGATGGCTCAAAGCTCCATCACTCGTCGAGTTTCCGAACTTGACATCAATGAACCTCATATCATTTGCCCCAGGGCAACGCGTCAGCCAATCATCTGCAACAACGATCTAATCTCCGGAATAGATCGCGCCACCAAGTCCCTTGCCGAGTGCATTCAACTCGGCGAGACTGTGCTCGGTCGTCCAGGCGGCTCGGCTGTTCTCCCGTATGGACTCCGTAACAACTCTGCTGCCTGTTCGGATCAGATCCGAGTACGTATGGGCAACCTGCGCATCACCGAGTTGGACCAGTCCGACTCAGATCAGATCCAATCTGATCCGCCCTCATCTACTGAGGTTGGGTATCAGGCGGCTGTCTTCACCCTCCCACCCAACCGCAGCAACCCCGCCGGCCGGCGCTAGGTCTCGGTCATCTCGGTGGACTCCGAATTCTTCACCGGCGAGGACCACCAACAGAGGGCGGAACGTCTTCAACGCAACAGCCTCCGCACCGACCGTCGGGCCAACGAGCAAGTCATCCTTCAAGCCGAGGACGATCTCAAAAACGATGAGCGTCGCAACTCCAGGGTTGCACGGAGGCGTCCATCACTGCCAAGGCCCATGAACCTCGAAAACGAGTTCGTCCTGGATTACAACGGTCATCAAGTCTTCGCCACGCCATCCGCCAACATGGCCGCCGTCCTCCAAGTATTCGAGGGACTACCTCAAACTCCCGAGATTGCAAAAGCTCGCGCTCGTCTGCATGTTGCAGCAACCCAGGCCCAGGGCCTGAGAAGGGAGTACACCAACCGTTGGGGGCAATCAAGCTCCAACTGCTCGGTGCGTCCTCATCGCCGTGATGAAGAGGTCGACCAGCCCGACCTTCGAGACCATCTCGCCCGCCATGATCTTCGACCCTGCATCGACAACCGTCATCGCCAACAGGACAACGCCGAGCGGGAACGACATCGCCGCTACGATGACGAACATGGTGCACCCGACCACATCAGCAACAACCGTGATCGCCGATCCCGCGACGACGACTACGACCTGGCGGACGACTTGGACAGCTTCTCCGCCTTCTCCGACAGGTGGCGAGCCATCCAGTGGCCCGCGACCTTCAAGCCGGTCGGCATCAAAAAGTTTGATGGCGAGTCTGACCCCAAGACATGGATGCGCACCTACTCCATCGCCGTCCGAGCAGCAAACGGCAACAACGACATCATGGCGGCATACTTCCCGGTGATGATGAGCCGGCAAGCACAGAACTGGCTCAAGTGTCTTCCTGCCGGCTCGATCAATAGCTGGCAGGACCTCTGCACCGCCTTCGTCCAATACTACCAAGCAGCCTGCCCGGGCCTCAAAACCAGATGGGATCTGGGCAGCGTCACGCAACGGCCTTCCGAGTCCCTGTGTGATTACATCAAAAGGTACTTTGCTAACCGTAACACAATTACGGAAGTTGATGACAGGGACGTGATCTACCACTTCCACCAAGGCCTCCATAGCATTGAACTATGGAGAAAGATGTTTGAGTCCAACCCCAAGACCGTCTCTGACATGATGGCCGTCATCAACAAGCACGCCAACATGGATGACGCCGAGCGCTCACATTGCCACCACAAGGACCGCCGCGAGCCCGCCGATCGTCCTCTCCAAAGGGACGACAACCCGGCTCGCCCAAGCGGGGATCGTCCACCATGTCACGGCAAGAACCGCAACCGCGCCAAGTCATCCAAGGCCCGTGATCTCAAGCGCGGCCCCGACAATACCGTCGTTGTTGCCGACCGGCCTAGCAACGTACCTCCCTCGACCAAGAGGAGCTCGACAGGCTCCTCGACTCCAAGTGCCCCTGGCACAAAGGCGCCAACCACACCGCACGAGAATGTCGCGCCCTCTCCAATAGCATCGCTCCAGAGCAACCCAAGCAGCCCAGGCTCGATGACCGTGATAGGCCGGAACCGCTCGCCCAGTCGAGACGAGGAGGACCAGCAGGGCAACAGGTCACCCGGCACCTTCCAGGAGGAGCAACGGGTGGTTAATATCATCTTTGGAGGCTCCAGCGCCCCATCCTGCAAGCGCAGCATCAAGCTGCACAATCGCTCTCACAATCGCGATGTCAACTCGGTGTTCAGACACCCGGTTGAACCTCTTCGCTAGTCAGAAATCCCCATTACCTTCGACCGACGCGACCACTGGGTTCACCTGCCCAGCCCAGGTGCTTACCCACTCGTGGTCAACCTGGTGATACGCCAGATCCGTCTCGCCAGGGTACTCATCAACGGGGGCAGCGCCCTCAATATCATCTTCGCCAAGACTCTGGAGGACATGGGCTTCGACATGACCAAGCTGGTTCCTTCAGACCAGGCCTTCTACGGCATCATTCCGAGTGCGGGCTCAACTCCGGTTGGCAAGGTCACCCTCCCCGTCACCTTCGGTACCCAGGACAACTACCGCATGGAGTCCATAATCTTCGAGGTGGCCTCGTTCGAGACTTCCTACCACCCTATACTGGGGAGACCAGCTCTCGCCAAGTTCATGGCGATCCCCAACCACACATATCTTATCTTGAATATGCTGGCTCCAAACGGAGTCCTTTCCATCCGTGGCGACATCCAGACATCTCACTCCTGTGAGACGGAGAACATCAACACCGCCGAGGCCCTGGAGAGAAGTAACAACCAGGCCATGGTCGCTCAGGCGGCAAAGGCACTCACAATGGACCAGCTCCAGAAGCCATCCAACAACTCAGCGCCAGAGTCCCAGCTGCACCCCGACAGCCAGACAAAGGCGATCGTCCTCAGTGACAACCACCCCGACAAGACTGCCTTGATCGGGGCCGACCTCGACTACGCGTAGGAACTTGCGCTCACCTCTTTCCTCCACACCAACTGGGACATCTTCGCATGGAAGCTCTCTGACATGCCAGGTGTACCGAGGGAGGAGGCTGAGCACTCCTTGGATCTCAACGAGAAGGCGCGACCCGTCAAGCAACGGCTACGTCACTTCGCTCAAGATCGAAAGGAGGCTATTAGGGTAGAGGTAACCCGGCTCTTAGCTGCTGGTTTTATCTGAGAAGTCACACATCCAGAGTGGCTGGCAAATTCAGTCCTTGTAAAAAAAATGGAGAATGGAGAATGTGTGTTGATTACACGGATCTTGTTTGCCCCAAAGATTCTTTTCCTCTCCCGCGCATCGACCAGGTTGTTGACTCGACAGCCGGGTGCGCGCTTCTCTCTTTTCTTGATTGCTACTCCGGCTACCATCAGATTGCTTTGAAGAAGTCGGATCAAGAGAAGACATCATTCATCACGCCCTTTGGGGTGTACTGCTACAATACCATGACTTTCGGCCTCAAGAACGCAGGCGCCACCTATCAGAAGGCCATCCAGATATAGCTCCAGGGGCAGATCGGGCGCAACGCCGAGGCTTACATGGATGACGTCATCATCAAGAATAGGTCCAATGATCAGTTCATTGCCGACCTACAAGAAACATTTGAAAATCTCAGGAGATTCAAATGGAAGCTCAACCCCACCAAATGCGTCTTCGGTGTCCCGGCGGGCAAACTACTCGGCTTCAGAATCAAAGCCAATCCAACAAAGATCAATGCTATCAGATTCATGAAGCCACCCAAGTGCAAGAAGGATCTGATGAAGCTTACAGGGTGCATGGCCGCCTTGAGTCGGTTCATCAGCCGACTCGGCGACAGAGGCCTGCCCATCTTCAAACTTCTCAGAAAGTCAGACAAATTCAAGTGGAATGAGGAAGCCGCCGCAGCCTTCCAGCAGCTAAAAGATTTCCTCACAACTCCACCAGTCTTAACAGCTCCAGACGACGAAGAAACGCTACTCCTCTATAACGCGGCAACTATGCACGTGGTCAGCACTGCCCTAGTCGTCGAGCGAGACGAGCCGGGCCATGTCTACAAAGTACAATGACCCGTCTACTTCATCAGTGAAGTACTCGGAGAGTCCAAACTGCGCTATCCTCAGGTGTAGAAACTCCTCTACGCGATCCTCATCACGTCCAGGAAGCTGCGCCACTACTTCCAGGCGCACAATGTGTAGGATCAAGAACACCGACTAGAGGGGGGGGTGAATAGGCGGTTTAAAAACTAAAGCCAACAACACTAGAGAAATTTAATTAGTAACAAAGGAAAGCCCTATGTCAAGCTATTACAATCTCTAGATGGGTTTGCAACCTAGGGTGACAAGACACGAATCAAGCTCTAGTAAAGTAAATTGCTCAAAGTAAAGACAAGAATAAAAGAGAGCAAGAGTAGTAACCGAGCTTGACACAAGAATATATCCCGTGGTGTCGATGACTTGCCGGTCACCCCTAATCCACGTTGAGGTGGATTCCAAGAATCAACCGCTCCTCTATCAAGAACCTCTTGATCTTGAGCCGGCTTGAATCAAGGAACCGCTCCACACCTCGATTCCACTAGAGTTGCTCTTCACCACTCCGGTGAGGTGAGCACAAGACCTCTCACAACCGAAATCGGGGCTCCTCAACAATCTCCTTGGAGGTGCTCCACGAAATCCACTTCTCCAAGCCGTCTAGGGAGCGGCAACTCCCAAGAGTAACAAGTTGATGACGCTTGCTTGAAGTTTCCCTAATGCCACAAAGCTCAAACTCTTGATGCAATGCACTAGGAAGCTCTCACACTCTCAAAAATGCAATCTCTAAGCAAGTGTGTGTGAGAGAGGGATGCCTTAGCTCTAATGTGTCAAGAATGCTATCCAAATGGCCAAGAGAGACACCCAATGGCCGGGCATTGGGTATATATAGACATCCCTCCAAAAACTAGCCGTTACACTCTTTTCTGCGAAGTCGCGGACCGTCCGCGGTTCAAAAACCGGACTGTCCGCCGTTATAAACCAGTGAGTCAGAGGCATTTAATGCATGTCAGAACTAGCCGTTAAGCCCTGGCGGACCGTCCGCGCCCCAGTGGCGGACCGTCCGCAGTTAAGAGTTCCAACCCACCAGAGACTAACATCGTCTCTGGAACAACTTTGAGATAAGCCTGCGGACCGTCCGCGCCTCAGGAGCGGACCGTCCGCAGTTTAACTTTTCAGCCCAAACCAGAGAAACAACGTCTCTGGTACAAAAATGAAATACAGTAGCGGACCGTCCGCCCACCTGGGCCGGACTGTCCGCAAGCCCACCAGAGCCTTTGCAAGCTCTCTGGAACGATCGCGGACTGTCCGCCCCTCTGGGCCGGACTGTCCGCCATCCCACCAGAGCCTCTGCAAGCTCTCTGGAACGGGCGCGGACTGTCCGCCCCTCAGGCGCGGACTGTCCGCCGTTACTCAGTCAGCTCTCGAACTTAGTCTATTTCAAATCTTTTCAAAACGCCGTTAGCCCTCATGCATGCAACTAGACATTTTGAGCAAAATGGCACTAAAGACCCGTCAAGCATGAGTACACAACCCCTCTTGATAGTACGGCTATCTATCCAACAAATCCGGTCACTTTTCACCCACTAAACGCCTTGTGACCGGTAAAATACAAAGGCCCTATTTTATACCTTTGCCTTGAGCCCAAGCTTTGCTCATCATCTCCAAAACTCCATACGTTCACAATCAAATCTCTTTCATCCGTGGATCAACCTTTACTCATTATCTCAAAAGGAATCGTTAATCCACAAACCGTTGTCATTAATTACCAAAACTCGAATTAGGGGCCTAGATGCTTTCAATCTCCCCCTTTTTGGTAATTGATGACAACACTAAATTTTGGAGTGATAGAAGTTTTCAAGTCAACTTTATACACTAGGCATAAGGTGGACTTGGAATTGAACTTTGGAAAAACTTACTCATTTTCTTGAAAAATTTCAGAATATGGTATGAATAAATTTCCCAAGTTCGAAGAGTAGAGAGAACTCCCCCTTGATATGTGCATGTAAATTTCCATGAATACCAAGCACACATGTATATATTTGAAACTTTTGACGGAGTTTTCCCTACAAGTGGAAATCGAGGCATACAAGATACAAGATATATATGATATGAACTTTAACATGGTTAGCACAACCTCACAACCACAAGATGAACATAAATAGATAAGAGTAGCACAAACCAACATAGTTCATCACACAATACAACCCAAAAGTTCAAATCCAAACACAAGTCTTAAATAGAGATTAAGCAAGACACAAATAGGCATGAGTAGCAAGCGGAAGCCAAAAGCGAATGATCTCCATGAGATGTCCATGAGCTCCCCCTAGATCCAAACACTCCAAAGCTTCTTCTCCCCCTTTGGCATCAATTGCCAAGAAAGTCAAACGGCTGGTGGAGGAGGTGGCGGTGGGTAGAATGGCTGGTGCGGGTAGAACTCTGGAGGCGGCACTGGAGCTGGAAACACTGAGTAGAAATGATCAGAAAACCCTGTGAAGGCTGTGCTGAAAGCATCAAAGCGCTGCTCTAGCTGCTCCTGTCTCTGCTCAAGCTGCTCAAACTGCTCAGAGGAGGGCAAATCCTCAAAACGTGAGTCAAGGGCTGCTATATCTGAGTGTAAGCTCTCATGAAACCCCTGCATCTGAGTCATCATGGGCTGGAACATCTGCTGCTGCATGTTCTGAAAGCTGAGGTTCATTTGATTCTGCATCTGACTAGCCAACCCCGCAATCTGAGAGGACATGCTCTCCTGCATGGATGCAAAGTATGGATCAAAGTAGCCAGCTGGAGGAGCCCACTGCTGCTGTGCTGGAGGATGCGGTGGTGGCATGGCATGCTGAGCTGCAGCTGCTCCCATATGAGCATCATCATCACTATCATCTTGCCCCTGTGCTTCGGCATCCATATCATCTCCAGGGAAGGGAGTCAAAGGCCTCAAGAGAAAAGCATTGTCATTCTTGAATGGCCTGAAAGGAGTGTGCTTGCTTTCACATAACCCTCTGAAGCTAGTCTTAACCTTGATGATGGACATAATGTATGGAGCAAAGTACAAGTTCATCTCCATGTTAAGCCTCAAATCTGCAAGCTGATCCATGATAAGAGCAATGACATTGATTCTATTTCCATTCATGACATGAGATATCACATTCCAATAGTGTCCTCTAATCTTGTCCTTGTTGCCACTCTTAGGCATGAATGTGACTCTAGCAATCTTATTGATCACTGCAGGATGATGCCTCAGACCCTGAGTGCCCCCAAAAGTTCTAGCTATTCCAAGATGTGCAGGCTCATAGAACATGGGGTAGTCATTTTCATCTAGTGGGTTTTCTAACACAACATTCATGCTTTGCTCACTATTGATGAAATTATAATCCAATTGATTTGCCTCAGCAAACTGTGCAAATGTAGCACCATAGGTTCTTTTCCCAGTTGTCCACCTAAAAGTTTCCTCAACCATGTTGATCTCTAGGGTGGCATAGAACTGGCGTATCACAGTTTCATTCCAATCACACCTATGCTGCAGAAAATTAGCTAACCCCATTTGCTGAAATCTATCTACTAGATCAGTCATGACTTGTTGTTGTCTCATGTAGCCTATGTCAATGGTCTGATGTTTGAATACATTTTTCTTAACTAGATGACCAAAGTAAACATCTTTTTGTACCTCGGTTTTGAAGAAAAGAATGTTGGTGTCACGAGGTAAGCTGAATTGATCCACTGCTCTTGCATTGGCATAGCTCTCTGCAGTCCACTGACGGCTAGGTAGATCTAGCCCCATTAAATCTGTAATATCATCATCAACCCCTTCAGTCTCTTCCTCTGAAGACTCATCACCTGCATCTCCTACTGAAGAAGCTGCAGCCATCTCACTGACATTTGGAGCATAGTCCACATCATCCGAGTCATCACTGTCTCTTTGTCTTTTGGAAGACATAGCCTTCTTGATTTTAGAAGCTACCTTGATGATCTTCCGGGGTGGCCTGAGATCAAGATTTAATCATAAGAACAATTACTAAAGCAATAGAATGAATCCTTAATGATATAACTCAATTCAGCACTGATCTGAAAAATCTGATACTAGCGGACCGTCCGCACTTCTGAAAGCGGACTGTCCGCGATTCATGAACTACCACGGCGGACCGTCCGCGTCCAGCAGGCGGACTGTCCGCGACCCATCTGTTCTGCGCAGGAACACAAAATCGCCCTCATCTTTGATTCATCCACATTTTGAGTTTCGATTCAAATCCACCAACCAAAATTAAACTATAGCATCTCCTCATCACTAGGAATAAGATCCCCCATGTATTTTCAAGAATCCATGGCCAAAAAATAGATCGGAGCATCTAACCCTAACTCTTTCCAATAAAGAAATCCAAGAACAAGAGTTAGGGATTCATTGAAATACCGCGAGGACATGATGCACTATCTTGAGAAGAGTCCGGGGATGTGCTCGGACCGTCCGGGAACCACTCCAAAAGGGCTTGACCTTGTCGTCTTCCCCACGTGCTTGAGAGAGAAAGAGAGAGACACTTTTGGAGTATGTGTTCGGTTTGGTGGGGGAGGTGAGGGGGACATCCAATATAAGTCAAGTCTGGCCGACCCCACAATTCTGTCCAGTCGCGGACTGTCCGCGGTCCTTTGGCGGACCGTCCGCCTTTGAAATTTTTTACACTGCAACTGACTGAACTTCCTCTGCCCAACATGCGCGGACCGTCCGCGGTCCTTTTGCGGACTGTCCGCAATGAATTTCTGCGGTTGACAACTTCTCTGCAGAGCCTCTGGTGAACAAGTCCAAATAACGGCGGACTGTCCGCCTATTACCCGCGGACCGTCCGCGCTACCAAAAATCTGACAAGTCTGAATTCTGCCAATTTTCTCAATTCCAACTCCAATTTGGGATCATTGCTCATATAAAAATCCAAAAATCTCAAATATTGCATGAAAACCTTCAAACGACTTATATGAGCAAGTTTCAACAAGAATTCAAAAATAAATCGAGTAGAATCATGAAAACTCATAAATGGCTCAAAAATACCTCAAAAATTCATAAAAATGAAACAAGAAGTGCATGAAAGAGCCATATGCCACATGTGCTAGTTTTCAAGCCACATTTGAGAAGTCAATGATATTTAACTCATTTCTCAACTTGCAAAACCGAGATTCATCCAAAGGCTTGGTAAAGATATCGGCTAATTGATCATCCGTGCCAATACCATCAATCTTGATATCACCCTTGTTCACATGATCTCTAAGAAAATGATGGCGGATATCAATATGCTTGGTTCTTGAATGTTGAACCGGATTAGAGGCAATCTTCACGGCACTTTCATTATCACACAACAAGAGAATTTCATCAAATTTCACACCATAATCTAGAAGAGTTTGCTTCATCCATAATAATTGAGCACAACAACTTCCGGCCGAGATATATTCCGCTTCGGCGGTTGAAAGAGCCACGGAATTTTGCTTCTTTGATGACCATGATACAAGAGATCTTCCAAGAAATTGACAACCACCGGAAGTGCTCTTCCTATCAACCTTGCACCCCGCATAATCCGAATCCGAAAATCCAACCAAATCAAAATGAGCACCTTTGGGATACCATAAGCCAATATTAGGAGAATATTTCAAGTATCTCAAGATCCTCTTGACGGCGGTCAAATGACATTCTCTAGGTGCGGCTTGAAATCGTGCACACATGCAAACACTAAACATGATGTCGGGCCTAGATGCGGTCAAATAAAGCAAACTACCAATCATAGAACGGTAAAGCTTTTGGTCAACCGGGTTACCTCCCTCATCTAGGTCGAGATGCCCATTTGTGGCCATAGGAGTCTTGATTGGTTTTGCATCTTCCATTCCAAATCTCTTCAAGATATCCTTCACATATTTTGATTGACACATAAAGGTGCCTTCCTTGAGTTGCTTGATTTGAAGTCCAAGAAAGAAACTCAATTCACCAATCATGGACATCTCAAATTCCCTAGACATCATTTCACCAAATTCCTCACAAAAGCTTGGGTTAGTTGAACCAAAGATAATATCATCAACATAAATTTGACAAACAAACAAATCTTTACCAACATCTTTAGTGAACAAAGTAGTATCAACCTTACCAATTTTGAAGCCCTTAGAAATAAGAAAATCCCTCAATCTTTCATACCAAGCTCGTGGAGCTTGCTTAAGACCATAAAGAGCTTTAGAGAGCTTGTATACATGATTTAGCTTCTTGGGATCTTCAAAACCAGGAGGTTGCTCAACAAAAACAAGTTCACTAATCTTGCCATTCAAGAAAGCACTTTTCACATCCATTTGAAAAAGTTTTATGTTGTGAGAGCAAGCATAAGCTAATAAAATTCTAATAGCTTCTAATCTAGCAACGGGAGCAAAAGTTTCACCGAAATCCAAACCTTCGACTTGAGTGAAGCCTTGAGCGACCAATCTTGCCTTGTTTCTCACAACCATTCCATCTTCATTTTGCTTGTTTCTAAAGACCCATTTAGTGCCAATAACATTATAATTCTTGGGCCTTTCAACTAAATCCCAAACTTGATTCCGGGTGAAATTATTTAATTCTTCATGCATAGCATTCACCCAATCCGGATCTCTTAATGCTTCATCTACACGGTTAGGTTCAAGGAAAGATACAAAAGAATAATGTTCACAAAATGAAGCAATGCGAGATCGAGTTTGGACACCCTTACTAATATCACCCATGATTTGATCCACCGGATGATCCTTTGCAAGAACATGATGAATTCTTTGAGGAATAATGGGTTCTTGAGTTGATGAAGAAGGTGCACTAGATGAACCAACTTGATCTTGTACTTGAGAATCATCATTACTTGAATCTTGTATATTTTGTTGTGCTTGATCATTTGAGATAGAAGTTGAAGGATTAACTCTAATAGAGATAGAAGGACCAACTTCATCTTCATCTTCTTCTCTTGGTCTAACATCACCAATTGACATATTTTTCATTGCATTTCTCAAACCATCACTTCTCACATCATCAAGATTTTCTTGTTCATTGTGAGACCCATTGGTTTCATCAAACTCAACATCATATGCTTCTTCAACAATGCCATGTGTTTTGTTGTAGACCCGATAAGCCTTGCTACTAGATGAATATCCAAGAAGAAAACCCTCATCACATTTGCTTTGAAACTTTGATAACCGAGTTCCCTTCTTGAGAATATAGCATTTGCAACCAAACACTCTAAAATATGATATATTTGGCTTCCTTCCAATGAGCAACTCATATGGGGTCTTGTTATGAAATCTATGGCAATACAATCTATTTGAGGCATGACAAGCCGTGTTGATTGCTTCGGCCCAAAAACTATCCGACACATTATACTCGGAGAGCATTGATCTTGCCATATCAATCAAGGTTCTATTTTTCCTCTCAACAAGACCATTTTGTTCCGGAGTGTACTTGGTTGAGAATTCATGCTTGATTCCTTTCTCATCACACCATTCCTCAACTCTTGTGTTTCTAAACTCACTTCCATTGTCACTCCTCACTTTCTTCACTTTGAGCTCAAATTCATTTTCGGCCCTTGTAAAGAATTTCTTGAATGTGTCATATGTATCGGCCTTGTCATGAAGAAAGAAAACCCATGTATATCTTGAGTAATCATCCACTATCACAAGACAATAGCAATTTCCACCAATACTTCTATAAGTTGTAGGACCAAATAAATCCATGTGCAATAATTCCAAAGGTCTCTCGGTTGACATGACACTCTTAGTGGGATGAGTATTTGCAACTTGCTTTCCGGCTTGACATGCACTACAAAGCTTATCTTTATCAAACTTCACATTCTTCAAGCCAACTACTAAATCATGCTTCAAAAGTCGGTTGAGTTGTTTCATGCCAACATGACCAAGCCTTCTATGCCATAACCAACCCAAAGATGATTGAGTGAATAAGCAAGTGGACAAATTTGCCTCTTTAGTTGCAAAATCCACAAGATATACATCCTCATGTCTAAATCCCGTAAAGATGTGATCTTTTCCATCCAAGCTAGTCACTACAACATCATCTTTAGTGAAACTACACTTATATCCAAAATCACAAAGTTGAGTGACCGCTAAGAGATTAAACTTGAGAGAATCAACTAACAATACATTTGAGAGAGAATGATTGCTTGAGATAGGAATTGTACCAACTCCTTTGACTTTGCCCCGGCTATTGTCACCAAAGATGATGTCACTATAGCCACCAACATTCTCATCTAGAGAGGAAAACATCATTTGATCTCCGGTCATGTGTTGAGTGCATCCACTATCAAGCACCCAATGTCTTCCCCCGGACTTGTAATTCACCTACAAAGAGGAAGTAACCTTTTTAGGTACCCAAACTTTCTTGGGTCCTTGAACGTTAGTAACCACATTAGTGACCAAGACTTTTGGCACCCAAATGGCATTCTTTTTAGCACCATTTATAGGTATCCCAACAAATTTTGCACTAACATTGCCATTTGAATTTTTCATAAGCATGTAACTTGAATCAAAGGATATGGCTTTCTTGTTGGTGCAATTCTTCTCAACATGTCCAACCTTCTTGCATTTTTCACAATATGGCTTGCCACTACTCTTCACAAAGGTAGTTTTGGTTTGCACAAAAGCCTTCTTCCCTTTCTTAGGAATATATCCAAACCCTTGCTTGTTCAAGGTGAACTTTTGGCTTGCCCAACAATGATTAAACTTTGCTCTACTATCATAGCATTTTCTCAAATCATTTGTCAAGCAAGTAACCTCTTTTTTTAATAAATCATTTTCCATAATGAGAGATTCATTGCAAGATGAGTTATCAATTTTAGTGCACAAAGAACTAGTAGAGCTAGAGCCACAAGATTTATCATCAATTAAATCACAACTAACACCAATGCTCAATGTTGCTTTTCTTTCATGACTAAGCAAGGTATTGTGAGCTTCCTCAAGCTTCTCATGAGTTTCTTTGAGATTCTCATGAGAAGTCTTTAGCTCCTCATAGGAATCTTGAAGAGAAGTAAACTTCAACTTCAAGTCCCTCAACTTAGCCTTTTCCTTTGTCATGAATTCATCGGCATCATTAAGCATTTCAACAAGATCATCATATGAAAGTTCATCAAGTTCATCATCTTGTTGTACCTTTGCACCACCCTTTGCCATAAGACAATGTGGTGTAGAGAAGAGTGATGGAGCCTCCTTGATGGCGATCCCGGCAACTCCCTTGGATGGCTTGTCATCATCATCATCATCATCGGAGCTTGCATCGGAATCCCATTCAACAAAATAAGCTTGGCCATTCTTTTTCTTCTTGATGAACTTCTTCTTCTTCTTTTCATCATTTTTCTTGTCCTTTTTCTTGTTTGGACAATTGACAATGATATGACCTACTTCACCACAATTAAAGCAAGTCTTGTCCACAAAAGGATTTTTTCTTGATGATTGACCTCTCTTGCCAAAGCTCTTCTTGCTCATCATTCTATTGAATCTCTTGACAAAAAGAGCCATCTCCTCATCCGATTCTTCTTCTTGGCATCCACTTTCTTCTTCATTTTTGCTATCTTGAGCTTTGAATGCCACACTTTTCTTTTTCATATCAATTTCTCCACCATGAGCTTCATCTTGAGATTTCTTGAACAAGTCATGGGTGAGAATTTCTCCCAATATTTGTGTGGGAGTTGCGGTCTTCACATTTGACCTTACAAGTAAGGTCACAATTGTGTCATATCTTTCCGGAAGACATCTAAGAAACTTGTGGTTGAAATCCCCATCCGGTACCTCAAATCCAAGTCCCTTGAGATCATTTACAATGTCATTTAGCCGGTTGAACATCTCGGCTATGCTCTCATCCTTCTTCATGGTGAATTCACTAAAATTTCCTTTAAGCAAGTATAGCTTGGCCTCCTTCACCGTTGATGTACCCTCATGAATTTCCATGAGCTTCTTCCATATGTCATTTGCATTTGTGAGGCTCTTGACTCTATTGAATTCATTTACATCAAGAGCACTAAAGAGCACATTAACCCCTTGATCATTTAGTGTCTCATTTTCCTCATCTAGGGGTGTCAAACTCTTTGGGTCCAAAATGACATATCCATCATTTACTACTCTCCATAGCTTTCTACTCATGGCTTTGAGATGAGCCGACATCCTAGTCTTCCAATAATCATAATTGTTCCCATCAAAGAACGGTGGCTTCCCAACATGAATCCCATGATCACTAGTCATTGTTCTACTCCAAGATGGTTAAATCCTTAATTAATGGAGTACTTAGCTCTGGTACCACTTGTAGGATCAAGAACACCGACTAGAGGGGGGGGTGAATAGGCGGTTTAAAAACTAAAGCCAACAACACTAGAGAAATTTAATTAGTAACAAAGGAAAGCCCTATGTCAAGCTATTACAATCTCTAGATGGGTTTGCAACCTAGGGTGACAAGACACGAATCAAGCTCTAGTAAAGTAAATTGCTCAAAGTAAAGACAAGAATAAAAGAGAGCAAGAGTAGTAACCGAGCTTGACACAAGAATATATCCCGTGGTGTCGATGACTTGCCGGTCACCCCTAATCCACGTTGAGGTGGATTCCAAGAATCAACCGCTCCTCTATCAAGAACCTCTTGATCTTGAGCCGGCTTGAATCAAGGAACCGCTCCACACCTCGATTCCACTAGAGTTGCTCTTCACCACTCCGGTGAGGTGAGCACAAGACCTCTCACAACCGAAATCGGGGCTCCTCAACAATCTCCTTGGAGGTGCTCCACGAAATCCACTTCTCCAAGCCGTCTAGGGAGCGGCAACTCCCAAGAGTAACAAGTTGATGACGCTTGCTTGAAGTTTCCCTAATGCCACAAAGCTCAAACTCTTGATGCAATGCACTAGGAAGCTCTCACACTCTCAAAAATGCAATCTCTAAGCAAGTGTGTGTGAGAGAGGGATGCCTTAGCTCTAATGTGTCAAGAATGCTATCCAAATGGCCAAGAGAGACACCCAATGGCCGGGCATTGGGTATATATAGACATCCCTCCAAAAACTAGCCGTTACACTCTTTTCTGCGAAGTCGCGGACCGTCCGCGGTTCAAAAACCGGACTGTCCGCCGTTATAAACCAGTGAGTCAGAGGCATTTAATGCATGTCAGAACTAGCCGTTAAGCCCTGGCGGACCGTCCGCGCCCCAGTGGCGGACCGTCCGCAGTTAAGAGTTCCAACCCACCAGAGACTAACATCGTCTCTGGAACAACTTTGAGATAAGCCTGCGGACCGTCCGCGCCTCAGGAGCGGACCGTCCGCAGTTTAACTTTTCAGCCCAAACCAGAGAAACAACGTCTCTGGTACAAAAATGAAATACAGTAGCGGACCGTCCGCCCACCTGGGCCGGACTGTCCGCAAGCCCACCAGAGCCTTTGCAAGCTCTCTGGAACGATCGCGGACTGTCCGCCCCTCTGGGCCGGACTGTCCGCCATCCCACCAGAGCCTCTGCAAGCTCTCTGGAACGGGCGCGGACTGTCCGCCCCTCAGGCGCGGACTGTCCGCCGTTACTCAGTCAGCTCTCGAACTTAGTCTATTTCAAATCTTTTCAAAACGCCGTTAGCCCTCATGCATGCAACTAGACATTTTGAGCAAAATGGCACTAAAGACCCGTCAAGCATGAGTACACAACCCCTCTTGATAGTACGGCTATCTATCCAACAAATCCGGTCACTTTTCACCCACTAAACGCCTTGTGACCGGTAAAATACAAAGGCCCTATTTTATACCTTTGCCTTGAGCCCAAGCTTTGCTCATCATCTCCAAAACTCCATACGTTCACAATCAAATCTCTTTCATCCGTGGATCAACCTTTACTCATTATCTCAAAAGGAATCGTTAATCCACAAACCGTTGTCATTAATTACCAAAACTCGAATTAGGGGCCTAGATGCTTTCACAATGTCAAGGTGGTTTCCTCCTTCCCCCTCGGTGACATACTTCACAACAGGGACGCCAATGGCCGAGTCGTCAAGTGGTCGGTGGAGCTAGGAGCCCTCTCCATCGAATTTCTCCCCCACTCTACTATCAAGTCACAAGCCCTGGCGGACTTCATCGCCGAGTGAACTGAGATTCAGGATCCACCACCCAACGAGCGACCCGAGCACTGGGTCATGTACTTCGATGGCGCCCTCAACCTCGATGGCGCCGGGGCAGGCATCCTCTTCATCTCCCCAAGAGGTGAGCAACTAAAATATGTCTTGCAGCTACACTTCAAGGCCACCAACAACGCGGCCGAGTACGAGGCCCTCATCCACGGTCTCAGGATCGCGGCCTCACTCGGCATCAAGTGGCTACTTGCGTATGGCGACTCCAAAGTCATCATCCAGCAAGTCAACAAGGATTGGGACTGCACCCAGGAGAAGATTGACGCCTACTGCAAGGAGATCCGCAAGCTTGAGGCCCACTTTTACGGCCTGGAATTTCATCACGACCTCCGAGACTACAACATGGCAGCTGACGTACTCTCCAAGCTGGGCTCCAAGCGGGCACTCGTCCCGGCCGGCATCTTCGTGCAGGCTCTCAACTCCCCCACTGTCAAGATCGAGGAGGAACCTCCTACCAAACCTGACCTAGTGCCAGCCCTAGGCCAGGAAATACTGGTTGCCGATCCAGATTGGCGAGCCCCGATACTCGACTTCATCATCAACAATAAGTCATACCCGAAGGACAAGGAGCACGAGCGACTCGCCCGCCGAGCCGCAAGCTACGTCGTCATCGGAACCGAGTTGTTCAGGCACTCGGCCTCTTCAGGAACCCTTTTCCAAGTGCATCTCCCAGTCAGATGGAGTCCGACTTCTCAGCGAGATCCACTCAGGAATTTGCGGAAACCACGCAGGAGCTTCCACTCTAGTGGGCAAAGCTTTCAGGTCAGGCTTCTATTGGCCGACGGCCCTGGCCGATGCTCAAGCCATCGTCAGACGATGACCAGAATGCTAGTTCTTCTCAAAGCAACAGCACATCCCGGCTCAGGCTCTGCTGACGATCCCTCCATCCAGGCCATTCGCCTGCTGGGGACTCGATTCGGTGGGACCCCTCAAAACAGCGCAAGGCAGCTACACCCACATATTCATCGCCATCGACAAGTTCACCAAGTAGATCGAGGTGAAGCCAGTCTCTACCACGTCAGCAGCCAAGGCAGCCGAGTTCATCCAGGAGATAACACACAGGTTCGGAGTGCCCAATCAGATCATCACAGACCTGGGCACCTCCTTCGCCGGATCGGAATTCTAGGACTTACCAGGAAAGATGCATCGATGTGTACTATGCCTCCGTGGCTCACCCCAGGTGCAACGGCCAGGTGGAACGTGCTAATGGCTTGATCCTTCAAGGGCTCAAAGCCAGGATTTTTGACCCGATCAAAAAATATGGCGCCAAGTGGATCCAGGAACTACCCAGAATAGTATGGGGGCTGCGCACGCAGAGAAGCAAGGCCATCGGCTACTCCCCCTTCTTCATGGTTTATGGTTCTGAGGCTATCCTCCCAACGGATATTGCCTTTGGTGCTCCGCACACCCAGAACTACGATGAAGGCGAGGCCGAAACAACTCGACGAATAGACCTCGACTCGGCCGAGGAGCACCGTCTGACGACAGCCCTCCAGCATGCCCGGTATGAGCAGCAACTATGCCGTTATCATGATAAAAACATCCAACAGCGCGACTTCAACGTCGGCGACCTGGTACTCCGACGGGTCCAGACCCCCGGAGGCAAGTTAACTCCCCCATGGGAGGCACCCTTCATCGTGAGCAGTGTAGTTGTTCCAGGAACCTATAGGCTGCAACGCGAAGACGGAACGGATGTGGGCAATCCATGAAACATCGAACACCTTCGCCGCTTCTATCCGTAGAAGAAAAAAGAGAGATATGTACTCTACTCATCAGTTATTAATAAAGTTCAAAGTCTTCAATTACTCGTATTTGTTTCTCCCCGACCCGTCCAGTACGCTATGGGGCTGTGTGTCGGTCAGCCCGACTCGTCTCTTACACTCGGGGGTTGGGCTCGGCCAGTCCGACTCGTCCAAGTCTGCCCAACGCAGGCACCCCCAACGTAACCAGTCCTTGCGAGCACAACCTTGTCAGTCATGGAACCACCCTGTGTCACCTTCTACCGCCCCTGCGCTTGATGATCAGCTCTCAACCCGGCAAGTAAAGGCACATCACAGGGTCGTCTGTTTCTAACTACTCGGCCAACTCAGCAACAACTCGGATTACGGAATCCAACACAAACACATGCAAATTTATTTACATACAAAATAAATATTGTTTCTTTTGGCCACCCGCTGACCATTTTCCTTCGGCTCCTACAATTACATGTTCAGGTCGGCCTCCACGCACTCCGCGATTGGCCGGGCGTCAGCGAGGTAGTCGGCCCAGGCGAGGTCCGAGGTCTCCGGCACCATCTCGTCACCCACCAGCTCCAAGTCGGCCTGCAGGAAGTGGGACTTCACGAGTCACAGGGTGTACTAGGCCGCGTCCTCGGCGACCCCCCTGGCAAAGAAGCCGAGCCGCCCGCACGCCACCTCCAGCCGCACCTCCAACTCCTCCGCCGCGGCCGTGCCTTCCGGCTCAAAGGCAGCGAGGACGGCGCTCACCGTGCCGGTAAGCTCGCCAAGGGTTGTGACCGCTGCCGCAAGCCGGGCCTCCACGCCTGTCAGCAAGGCTTCATCTTAACTCCCCGCGAGTCAGATTCGAAAGGAAACAGGGTGGTTCCAGAACCATACCTTCGCGCGCCTAGTGCTCCAAGCGGAGCTTGCCCTCCGTGGCACCCTCCCTAGCCTCTGCAGCCTCCCGAGCCTTCTGCAGCTCGGTGTTGGCCTTCTCACAGGCCGTCAGGTCGCGCTTTAGGGTGCGGACATCCTTCTCCAACCCTGAGAGGGTATCGATTAGCTTGAACACAAATGAGTCGGCACAAAGCGTGGTATGCCTCTTATCCCGTTTCTCGTCCGCGAGGGCCTTCTCTGTCTCCACCCGCTGCTTCTCCAGCAGGCGGTTTTGCACCTCCAACTCGGCAAGCTGGGACTCGAGCTGCATCCTCTTGGCGGCCCGCGCCCCCTGCATCCTCTTGGTGCCCCGCTGGCTCAGGCCGGCCAGTGCCTAACAAGAATAGGGCAATCAGCTCAAAATTCAGTACGACACGAACAAATACACAGGCAAGGGATGTCAGCCTACCTCGGCCGATTTCGTTGCACGGCGCGCGGCGGCCTGGAGCTCCTCCGCCAACCTGGCCGAGTCGTCACCCTCGGCCTCCTGCTCCTCCACCACCAGGACTCCGGGCAGAACAGGGCCCTGACAAGGGGGAAACAACTCCCGGCTCGGGGTCTCCTGCGGCAGAGGCAATGGCGGCGCAGGTGGCACCTCTGCCACCCCCATCGGTGCGGCCTTTCGGGCCGCGGATCGCCCGGTGTCCTCCGCCTCTGCCTCGCCCGGCGTCGCCTCCCGGCGAGGGCGGGACCGCGGCGGACTCTCCACTGACGGATTGGAGCAAGCCGCCTCGACCCGGCGGGTCTCATCAGTGGACCCCTCCGCCTTCCTGTTCCTGTGAAGCCAAAATTTCACAGTGTCAAGATACAAGTGGCGATCCTAAACAAAAAAAGAGATCGCACAAGCAAACTTCATTTAACCTGCACTCCGGCGAGCGGTGAAAGACAGCCTCAGCGGCGTAGCAGGTGGCTACGGTCGGGGCACGAGCGGAGGAGATCCGATCCCTCCAATGCGCGCCAGCCCGGCCGCCGCTTCCCCTTCAGCGCATCCGGCGTCAGCGCCAGCGCCTTCTCCTGACAATTCGGGGGCGTCCTCCGCCCCCAGCTCTTCACTCCCCGACCTCGAGGCGGTGGCGGAGCCTCCCTTGGGCAGGGCATTCCTCAAGCCAGCGTTGGAGGCCGGGATCTTCCTGACGGCACGCCTCCTCCTCCTCGGCGCGGCCGGAGGGGTGCTGACACCTACAACTTCAACATCCGACCCATCCCCAATGGACGAGTCGGACGACACCTCTAGATCTGCTGCCTCCGGCTTCTTCAGATCGGCGGGGGCGGCGGTGTCCTTCCCCGCATCCCCCTCTGGCAGGGGAGCGGGAGACCAGAACTCCAAAACTTTTTCTTGCATTCACAAAGGCATTCCGAGTTGGTTACAACCCAACGGGTGCCCTGCATACGAAGAAGTAGGGTAGAAACAACTCCAAGGCAAAAACAGAACAACTTGGAACAGAAAACAAAACAACACGGAAGAGACAAGATGACTTACGGCTCTGGTCGGCCACTTCAAGCAGTGCGTCTTTGGCCACCCGTGGTCGCGGATCGGCCCTTGCATCATACAGGCGACCTGGTTCGCGGCTTCTTCCCGGGGAACCTTTTGGTTCTACCCCGGGTCGGGTCCTGACGACCCCAGTACTCAAAGTCGGGGTGCACCCTGTCCCGAATCGGCTGCACCAGCCGTTTACTGAAGGACAGGGCCACCACGGCGCCCGTCGGCCCCTGGGCTGACAGGCCGGTGATTTCTTTGAGAAGGAGGTCCACCTAGACCATCTCCTCCTCGGTCGGCTGTTCTTCCCAGCACGCGCGAGGCTCCGACGCGCAGCCAATGCGGGCGGGCAGACAAGGGGCCGGGTTCGACACAACGAACCACTCCTTGTGCCACCCCTTGTAGCTGTCACGTAATTCCAGGGCCGGGTACGATCGGCCCTGGCGCAGCGAGAAGGCGGCACCGTCCACCACGTCGCGGCGAGCGGCGGACGGGTACCCCCTCAGATGGTACAGGGCCCGCCACAGGTTGAATTACGGGGCGATTTGTGACATCCCAAAAATTCACCAAATTAAATCACACGCTAAAAATAATTTTTAAAATCTTTTTTCAAATCGTTGAGCTCAGACTTTTCGAAATTTTTTCCCGACTGATCTCCCGGTCGCCCGAAAAACCAGCCCCAGCATCCAATCGCTATCCCGTCTCCCTGTTTCCGCCTCTTTCCGCGCGTCACGCCGACCAGCGCGCGTGCGCGAGCAGTCGAGATCGTCGCAGCGATCGGCGCCGGCGCGAATCTCTCTCCTTGTCCCTCTCTTTCCCTTTTTCCTTTTTCTTTTTCTCATTTTCCTTTTTCTTTTCTTTTTCTTTTCCTCCCTCCCTCTCTCTCCTTCCTACCTCTCCTCTGCCACGCTTCCCCGATCGCCGCTCGCCGCGCCGCCCGTGTACGCACGCGCGTCCCTGCTCCCTGCCACCCCCACGCGCTACGCATGCCTTGACGCCCGCCGCGCCGATCGCCGCTGCCGCCAGTGCCGCCTTGGCGCACGAGCTTGCGATAGCAGAGAGCGCACAGCGCTCGCCATCGCTGCCGGCCGCACGCGCACAGCTTCCTGCCCCGGTCACGCTGCGCCCCAGCCCACGCGCGCGCACCCTGCTCCCACCTGTGCCCCTGCCCGCGCGCCACACGCGCGGCCATTTGCGCAGCCCTGGCCGACGCCGCGCCGCCCGTCGATCTGAACAGTGCCGCACGCCCTGTGCCGCCTCGACGCGAGAGAGCGAGCCAAGCTCGACGTCGGCCACAGTGACCGACCACGTGCACGCTCCGCCCCTGGACGCCGCCCTCGGTGCGCACGCCACTCCATGATGGCCGCAAACGGCCGGAGCGCCATTAATGGCGCCCCGCGGTGCTCGCCGGCCACCACCACCGGCGCCTCCCCCGCCACCGCCTCACCACGCCTATAAATAGGCGCTCCTCGCGGCCATCCACCACCACAAGCCACGCCGCCCCGTGCCCCTCGTCTCCGGCCTTGCTGCGCAGCCACCAAGAGCCGTCGTGGCCGCCGCCGCCCGCTCTCGTTGCCCCACCTCCCTGCTCTACCCCAGCTCGAACTAAGTAGGGGAATCAAACCCCCACCTCCTCCTCTCTCTCTTTCCCCTCTCATCTCGCCCGCCGCCTTCGCCCTGGGCGCCCGAATCAGGCCGCCGCCGGCGCGCCACCCCTCCCCTGTTTCCCAGTAGGGAAGGGAGGAAGAAGAGGGGGCGTTTATGCCTATACCCCCCTGCCTTTTTATTATTTCATTAAAGGCCCTCCCACCTCTCTAGTTCATTTACAAAAGAGCCCTTTTCTATTTTTCCTATTCGCAAATAAACCCTTCCACCATGAACTTAATTCCAAAAATGTCCCTACACATTTCCAGAGTGACCCCGATGTTTTCTAAAATTACAACCAAGCCCTTGCCCCTCAAAAATATTTACAAAAAGGCCCTTGAACCCCCGTTCGACCCCTAAACCCCTCTCTGACCTATCATTTTATGCGCCAAACAATTTCCGATCGACTTGAAACTTTATCAAGCCATTTCTATTATAGTTTTGGCCATGCCATTAGGAAACCGTCTAGAGATATTACTCCTATCTTCATATCGTAACTATTTCCGATTCGAGCTCAACGATAAAACTTTTATTTCTTTTTCTTGATTGTGTGTTTGTTTGTACGCGTCGTAGATCACGGTGTGAACAAGGGAGAACCCGTCGACGAGCAGTACTGCGAGCAAGCAAACGAGGACCAGTTCTGCGACCCCGAACCAGAAGGACAGTGCCTCGATCAGGACCTCCCGGAAGGCTTCGAAAATGGCAAGTTCAATCCCGCCCTTTGATGCATGTTTTGTCCTAGTTTTTATAAACACAACCTATTGGCCTATTTTATAAAATTGCATATGTTTTGACTGCTGAAAACATGGTTGGATAGCCACCCCCTTGATTTGTTATAACCATTCCTTGACCACCTGGATTAATGTCTGAATGTGTTGTTTGGACATTAATCACTGCTAGAATGCTTAGGACCTTATACACAATACAAATTGTTTTATAAAGAAAATGTGTGCGTGTGTGGGAAGGGAGAAATGTGGAATTTCGAAAGAGGAGTTTAGACGGGATGGATGGCATTTCTGTGTGATCTGCCGGTTGGTGTGCTCGTGCCTGTGTGGCAGAGCAAGGAAGGGAGATATCCATCTTGTCACAACTAAGGACCGAGTTGGTGTGTCATCTCACCTAACTCCACTATCGTGCAAACCACTCGACCGTTGAATGGGCAACGGTTTAGCATAAATCCCACTAGTTAACTTGATAGCCATCAGGAGAGCTGAGAGTAACGGGTGATCAAGGAGAAGGGATTAGCTCTGTGTGACTTATGCCCCGGTTACAACCTCTGTGATAGGTCAATGACCCCTTGGTGGATCCCGTGATGGCTAGTCAGGTCTAGCTAAGGTGGGTAATGGCTTTGTTGGGATCTGCACCGACACTACGGTGATCGAGCTGTGGTACCCCGCTTGTGGGTAAAGTTGCACACCTCTGCAGAGTTAAAACCTATTCGAATAGTCGTGCCCACAGTACTGGGCGAGTTACGGTGTGGTCACATAACTAGTGTTTATTTTGGGATGGGTTAGCGTGAGTGGTTTTGGAATGTGTCTGGTAGTTGTACCGTGTGCTACGGCGGATGAGGAGTCCGGTAGCAGCTTAAAATTTGGGTCATGTGTGGGCCAACATTATGTGTTATTCGGTACAGAGAAAACTTGCTTTGAAAATCCTTTCCTTCAAATGAACCCATGCATAAAAGATTGTTTTCCGCAAAATTAAACCCTAGCCTTATCCTTGATTTATCTTGTGCATTATATTCTGTTTTTACCCCCTCCGTGGGTGTGGTTGGACTTGCTGAGTACGGTTGTACTCACCCCATTCTAAATTTTTATAGAGAAAGATCCAGACTTCGTTCCCGAAGACGTCGAGAAGAGGTTCCGTCCTGCAGCCAACCTTGCCTGTGGATTAGGGTCACCCGCAGGAGGTTCCGCATGGCGCAAGACTCTGACGACCCCCTCTTCGTAGTTAATATCGTCGTGTGGGTGTTAGTTATTATCCTCGCGATAGTGGCGCTTCACTGCCCACTTCCGCATAGAGGTGTACGATGATGTACCATCTGATGTAATAAAAGTGTTATCAGCCTCCTGGGACTGATAATGTATCACTTTTAAGTCTTCTCTCATGAGGGGACGCTTCAAGTGGTATCAGAGCCGTAGGTTGGCCGTAGGACGTGATCCTAGGAGCGAAACCCATCTTCAGGACCTTTTCACATTAGGATTTTTCCTTACTCAATCCTTTTTCCACACAAACACTCACCATTGGTTCTTGCCCTATTCCAGATGGCTGACAATGGATGGAGTGGCGCAATCTGCCATGCAGAGCCCGGCCTTCCTAAGTTATTGATACTCAGCCTGGAACGTGTCGGAGTGGTGGACCCACCAGAGTACGTCTACCGGGAGTACGACTCCAGGGGCACTCTTCGGTGCGACATGATGATCTTCGTGGGAAAAAGCACCCGCTACCCTGACGTGGACCCTTGGTTCATCTCCACCACTGGCTTTCGCTTCCCTGACACCTACCGAAAAGCCGCTCGTAAAGCCCTGCGACGTCTGCGTGTGATCTACAAGCATCATCTTCAGCGGACTCCTATAGGATTTTTCCCGCCTACTGAAGGAAGAGGACGCACATGGATTGCCCGAATGAGAGGACTTGGGAGAGAAGAAGAGGACTTAGAAGATACGGTCTCCCACCTATCCATCTACCTCACCGGCCTGGATGAACTTTACCGTGAACAAGTGGCACAATTGAAGCATCAAATCCACAGGGCAGAAAAGGCAACCCAAGAACTGGAGGAACAACAGACAAGAGCTGCACGCGCCGAGTATTCCCTAGCCGCTCTCCAAGCCCAAATGCAAGAATACGAGGCTCTCTGAGGAATAGGTGGGTGGATAGAGGAAGAAGAAGAAACCGAAGAAACCCATTGGGATAAAGGTACTCAGACCGAAGATGATGTGATGGATCAATGTCTTCCACCAAAGAAGCGCCCTATCCGGATCGAGGAAGAGTCCCCATGATAGGAGTAGCACTCCAAGCTAGAACCCTGTCCTAATAATCATGTACCCATGGAACATGTGCCCTCTCCATGTTGTAATAATAAATACCATCTACCCCCTTTTGTACCCAAATATTTGTGCAAGCCTGTTCAGCCTATCTTTGTTTTCAGATGGCTGAGGAAGGATGGACCCAGGGCAATTGCCAAGCTGCACCTGGTTTCCCCAGCCTCTTGATCAATGCCCTGGAAAGCCTTGGCGTTACGGAACGCCCAAGGTACTACAGCAGAGAGTACGAGCACCATGGTAACCTCCGCTGTAGGGTGATCCTGTTCATCGCCAGAAGCGACCGCTACCCCGACATCCAGCCATGGTGAGTGACCGCCACAGGGTTTAGGCACCAAGACACCTATCCCTTGGCCGTCAGAAAGGCGCTCCGTTATCTATGCCGGATTTTTGAAAGACACCTTGCCCCCACACCAATGAGATTCTTTCCGCCGGCCATCAGAACCCCAGTTTGGGAAGCACACATGAGAAGTATGGAACGACGCCGCCATGAAGAAGACCCCCTGTATCAAGTGGCTACCTACCTAGCCTCCTTGGATCAGCTCTTTGACGAGCAAGCCAACATTCTGAGGGAGCAGACCCATCGAGCCGAGCGAGCAGAGCTCGCGGTGAGACTGCAACAGATATGAGCAGCCCAAGCCGAGGCAAGAGACGCAACCGCGGTCAGCAGCGAAGCGGTTGCTCAGTAGGGCCTCAGGCAAGCCCAAGACCGGCGTATGCAAGAATGGACCAGAAGCGGAACACCAGTCCTGGCAATTGGAGAAGACCATGTTCTACTCGGGACGCCCGTCATAGGATGGGGACCACTCGTGATAACCCACAAACCCCACCCGAGAACCCTGAAAGGTCTACTGCCGCCGATGAAGGCGAAGCTGCTACGCAATCCTTGGCAAATGGAAACCTAGAGGACGGCGAGCAATGACCACTCGCACACTCCGCCCCAGAAGAAGGCTCGCCCCGCGAGTAGAATGTCTGATGCCATCCTAGTGTTGTACCCTCCCAGCCCCTTTGGCTTAAGTTGTACCCTTAAGTGTGACCCTGTACCCGGACGTGTAGTACGCATTTTAGTCTTGTCCTCATGTTATAACCTCCCTTGCAGTAATAAAGTCGTTTGTGCTTACTGTTTGCTTGTTTGTGTGCTTGTTGTTAGTTGTGTGCTTCTGGCAGAAGGAAGATTCTGCATTTTTTTTAAAAAAATATGAATTAAACAACTTAAACATCACTTAATCCTAACCCCAAAAATTCTACCCATCTACAAATGGCTTCCTGAAGCGGTACGAGGGCCTCTCGCAACCGGACCCCTGCAGCCGCTGATGCAGGAGTACAGCCTGATGGGCAGAATCCTCCTCAGGAAGAACAGGAAGTGAAGCAGAACAGAGGGGAAAATCAAGAAGTGCCACTGCCACCACCACCACCCCTCGGAGACCTGGCCCAGATAATACACAACCAAACCCTCATACTAGAAGCACTGGCCAATGCCCTCGTCAACAAGCGGCCACAAGAGCAAACCATGAACGACAAGCTGGCAGCTTTTCTAAGGACCAAGCCGCCCACCTTCGCCGGATCCAGCAACCCCTTGGATGCAGATGACTGGCTACGTGTGATCCAGAGAAAGCTCAAACCGTTCGAATGCCAGGATCGGGACAAAGTCCTTCTGGCAGCCCACCAACTCACCGGGACTGCCTTAGCCTGGTGGGAGAATTACTGAGCCGCTGCCAAAGATGCCTCCACCATCACATGGAAGGAATTTGTGAAGGAGTTCCGCCGCTATCATATCCCCTCGGCCACCATGAAGCGTAAGGCGGATGAGTTCCGAGCACTGCAGCAAGGGAGCATGTCAGTGGAAGAGTACACCCATCAGTTCATGGAGCTGGCCCGATATGCACCAGAAGAAGTGAACGATGATGAGAAGAAACAGGACATGTTCAAGAAGGGATTGAACCCAGAACTCCAGACCCAGCTTACCCCTCAGATCTACCCAGACTTCAACACCCTGATGAACAAGGCCATTCTTACAGAAAGGGCCAAAACTGAAGAAAGGAAGGATAACAAGCGTAAGTTTCTGGAAAGCAAGGCCCGCCAGCAGGATCGCTTTCAGAAACCAAGGAGTTTCAGCTACACTGTACCAAGATCTCAGGCCCCTATGCAGTATAGGACTCAGTCTCAGATGACAGGCCCACAGGCCTCTAACACACAACTCAGGAGCCAGAACACCATGAAGGCCCCATAGAGCAATGCAAGCCTGGTCACCACCAACAACAGTAATGCTAGGGTCTATTTCAACTGCCGAGAAACAGGGCATTTCATTGCTAACTGCCCATATGCCAAGAACAAGCCTACTACATCAGCCTTCTCCAACACGGTGAATGGACCAAGGCCAGTTCTGTCAGGTGCCAACCAAGTGCCCATCCGCAGCAGCAACAACAGTCAGCAGATGAGGCAGCCCCAGTAGTCATTTGGACGAGCCCGCGTCAACCACATCAATGCGCAGGAGGCTCAAGGAGCTCAGGGCGTAGTGCTCGGTGAGTACCTAGTCAGCTCAGCTCTTGCAACAGTACTATTTGATTCTGGAGCATCACACTTGTTCATGTCCTCAAGTTTTGTGGAAAAGCACAATATACCTACAGTACTACTAAAAACACCCCTATTAACCCAGACACCTGGAGGCGACATCAAGTGTCGACTAGGTTGTCTATGGGTAAGGATCAATTTAAGTGGAGTAGAATTTCTAGCAGACCTAGTAGTACTTAAGTCTAAGGGAATAGACGTGATCCTTGGAATGGACTGGTTAAGCCGACACAATGGTCTCATAGATTGTGCTGACAAAGTGGTACACCTAACGAACTCAGAAGGAGTACGAGTGACCTGCCATACTCGGGGAAGTGGATCTGACCCAATGGTGTTTAGCATGGAAGCCAAGTCCTTGGAAGAAGTCCCGGTAGTAAACGAATACCTAGATGTTTTCCCTGAAGAACTTCTCGGAATGCCACCAGATAGGGATATAGAGTTTGTCATCGACCTAGTCCCTGGAACCACTCCTATAGCCAAAAGACCCTATAGGATGGCAGCTTCTGAATTGGCAGAATTAAAGAAGCAATTGGAGGAATTACAATGAATTGACTTCATCAGGACAAGCTCGTCGCCTTGGGGAGCCCCAGTCCTATTTGTCAAAAAGAAGGATGGGAGTATGAGGTTGTGTGTAGATTACCGGGCGTTAAACGAAGTTACCATCAAGAATAAATACCCCATCCCCAGGATTGGTGACCTTTTTTATCAGCTAAAAGGAGCCAAGTACTTCTCCAAAATTGATCTGAGGTCAGGGTATTTTCAGCTTAAGATTAGAGAAAGTGACATTCCAAAGACAGCTTTTGTCACCCGTTACGGGCAGTTTGAGTTCACGGTGATGTCTTTTGGACTCACCAATGCACCTGCATATTTCATGAACATCATGAACAAGGTGTTTATGGACGAGTTAGATAAGTTCATCGTAGTCTTCATCGATGACATACTTATTTACTCGAAGAGTGTCTAGGAGCACGAGCAACATCTGAGGGTAGTTTTGGAAGAGTTGAGAGCAAACTAACTCTATGCAAAATTCAGCAAGTGTGAATTTTGGCTAGAGAAAGTGGCTTTTCTTGGACATATTCTGACCGCAGAAGAAGTAGCGGTCGACCCTGAGAAAGTCAAAGCGGTTTCCAATTGGCAGCAACCAACTAATGTTAGTGAAATCAGAAGCTTTCTTGGATTAGCTGGGTATTATCGAAGATTCATCAAAGGATTTTCCAAGATAGCCCGACCCATGACAGAGCTGCTCAAGAAGGATAAGAGATTCAACTGGACAGAGTCATGTGAAAGAAGTTTTCAAGAATTGAAGAGAAGATTGACAACTGCCCCAGTGCTGACCCTGCCGGATATTCATCAGGATTTTATTATTTATTGTGATGCATCCCGACAAGGATTAGGATGTGTCCTCATGCAAGACGGTAAAGTTGTTGCATATGCTTCCTGCCAACTCAGGCCTCATGAGTAGAATTATCCAACCCATGATTTGAAATTTGCAGCCGTAGTGCAAGCACTTAAGATTTGGAGACATTATTTGATTGGAAATAAGTGTGAGATTTACACCGACCATAAGAGTTCGAAGTATATCTTCACCCAGCCGGATTTGAACTTAAGGCAAAGAAGATGGTTGGAATTGGTTAAGGATTATAATTTGGAAATCCATTACCACCCCGGCAAGGCGAACGTAGTGGCCGATGCCTTAAGCCGGAAATCCTATGGACCCAAGGATGATCATATGCGAGAGGAAATGGCATGATTGAATGTGCACATTGTCCCTTGAGGCTCCAGCCACATGCTGAACGTTCAATCAACAATAGAAGATAGAATCAGAAAGGCTCAAAGTTCGGACAAGGACTTGATGGGAATCCGAACACAGACTGGAGAAAAATAAGGCGCCAGATTTTAGAGTGCATAATGAGGGAACCTTATGGTATAAAGATAGAATTTGTGTGCCCCGGAAAGGAGACTTCCGACAGATAATTATGGATGAAGCCCATCACTCAGCCTACTCCATCCACCCAGGATCCTCCAAGATGTATATGGACTTAAAACAAAAATATTGGTGGAAAGGAATGAAGGCGGATATTGCATGGTTTGTCGCCCATTGCGATACTTGTCAAAGGATCAAGGCCGAACATCAGAAGCCAGCAGGATTGTTGTAGCCCCTAATCATCCTGGTTTGGAAATGGGATGAGATAGGAATCGACTTTGTAGTCGGTTTGCCCAGAACACAGAAGGGACATGACTCCATATCGGCTCATTTCATACCTGTACGGACAAATTACGGTGGAGAAAAGCTAGCCAAGCTTTATGTGGAAAATATAGTAAAGTTACATGGTGTGCCTAGCAGAATTTTTTCAGATAGAGGGACCCAATTCACCTCTAGGTTTTGGAAAAGTTTGCATAAAGCCATGGGCACCAAATTGGATTTTAGCTCCGCCTATCACCCACAAACGGATGGCCAAATGGAAAGAGTGAATCAGATTATGGAAGATATGCTGAGAGCATGTGTCCTTACCTATGGCAAGGATTGGGAGCAGAGTTTGCCCTATGCGGAATTTTCATACAACTGGGTATGTCACCATTCGAGGCTCTCTACGGAAGAAAATGCAGAACCCCCCTGATATGGTCAGAAGTTGGAGAACGTGCCCTAGTCGGACCCGCACTCATAAAGGAAGCCGAGGAAAGAGTAGCAGAAATCCGCGAGAAGTTGAAAGCCGCCCAGTCTCAACAGAAAAGCTACGCAGACAAGAAGAGACGAGAAATAAGTTTCAACCCGGGAGAGTTCGTCTATCTTAAAGTTTCACCTATCCGAGGAACCCGAAGATTTCAGGTACAAGGAAAGTTGGCCCCTCGGTACATTGGACCGTACCGAGTTCTGAAGAAAGTCGGAGCCGTAGCGTACCGACTGGAGCTACCAGAAGGAATGTCGGACATACACCCGGTGTTCCATGTATCCCAGTTAAGGAGATGTTTGAGAGTACCGGAGAAAGAACATGTGCCAGAAGAAGAGATAGATCTGCAGACAGACCTTCGGTACCAGGAAGTACCTGTCAAGATTTTGGACACTGTTACTAGGAGAACAAGAAACTCCGAAGTACGGATTTGCAGAGTTCAGTGGAACAGACATGGAGTAGAAGAAGCTACATGGGAACATGAAGATGCCTTGAAGAAAGAATCTCCCCACCTGTTTAGGAGCCAGCCGAATCTCGAGGACGAGATTCAATTTAAGTGGGGTAGGTTTGTGACATCCCAAAAATTCACCAAATTAAATCACACGCTAAAAATAATTTTCAAAATCTCTTTTCAAATCATTGAGCTCAGACTTTTCGAAATTGTTTCCCGACCGATCTCCCGGTCGCCCGAAAAACCAGTCCCGGCATCCAATCGCTATCTCGTCTCCCTGTTTCCGCATCTTTCCGCACGTCACGCCGACCAGCGCGCGTGCACGTGCAGTCGAGATCGTCGCCGCGATCGGCGCCAGCGCGAATCTCTCTCCTTCTCCCTCTCTTTCCCTTTTTCCTTTTTATTTTTCTCATTTGCATTTTTCTTTTCTTTTTCTTTTCCTCCCTCCCTCTCTCTCCTTCCTCCCTCTCCTCTGCCGCGCGCCCCCGAGCGCCGCTCGCCGCGCCGCCCGCGCACGCACGCACGCGCGTCCCTACTCCCTGCTCCCATGACGCCCGCCGCGCCACTCGCCGTTGCCGCTAGTGCCGCCTTGGCGCACGAGCTTGCGATAGCAGAGCGTGCACAGCGTTCACATTCGCCGCCGGATGCACGCGCACTGCTTCCTGCCCCGGTCATGCTGCGCCCCAGCCCACGCGCGCGCACCCTGCTCCCGCCTGTGCCCCTACCCGCGCGCCGCACGCGCGACCCTGTGCGCGGCCCCGGCCGATGCCGTGCCGCCCGTCGATCTGAACAGCGTCGCCCGCCCGGTGCCGCCTCGATGCGAGAGAGCGAGCCAAGCTCGACGTCGGCCACAGCGACCGACCACGTGCGCGCTCCGCCCCTGGACGCCACCCTCGGTGCGCACGCCACTCCACGACGGCCGCAAACGGCCGGACCACCATTAATGGCGCCCCGCGATGCTCGCCGGCCACCACTACCGGCGCCTCCCCCCCCCCCACCGCCTCGCCACGCCTATAAATAGGCGCTCCTCGCGGCCATCCACCACCACAAGCCACGCCGCCCCCGTACCCCTCCTCTCCAGCCTTGCTGCGCCGCCACCTAGAGCCGCCATGGCTGTCACCGCCCGCTCTTGTCGCCCCACCACCCTGCTCCACCCCAGCTCGAGCTAGGTAGGGGAATCGAACCCCCACCTCCTCCTCTCTCTTTCCCCTCTCCTCTCGGCCGCCGCCTTCGCCCTGGGCGCCTGAATCAGGCCGCCGCCGGCGCGCCACCCCCCTCTCCCCTGTTTCCCAGTAGGAAAGGGAGGAAGAAGGGGGGCGTTTATGCCTATACCCCCCTGCCTTTTCTATTATTTCATTAAAGGCCCTCCCACCTCTCTAGTTCATTTACAAAAGAGCCCTTTTCTATTTTTCCTATTCGCAAATAAACCCTTCCACCATAAACTTAATTCCAAAAATGCCCCTACACTTTTCCAGAGTGACCCCGATATTTTCTAAAATTACAACCAAGCCCTTGCCCCTCAAAAATATTTACAAAAAGGCCCTTGAACCCCCGTTCGATCCCTAAACCCCTCTCTGACCTATCATTTTATGCGCCAAACAATCTCCAATCGACCTGAAACTTTACCACACCATTCCTATTATAGTTTTTGCCATGCCATTAGGAAACCGTCCAGAGATATTACTCCTATCTTCATATCGTAACTGTTTCCGATTCGAGCTCAACGATAAAACTTTTATTTCTTTTTCTTGATTGTGTGTTTGTTTGTACGCGTCGTAGATCACGGTGTGAACAAGGGAGAACCCGTCGACGAGCAGTACTGCGAGCAAGCAAACGAGGACCAGTTCTGCGACCCCGAACCAGAAGGACAGTGCCTCGATCAGGACCTCCCGGAAGGCTTCGAAAATGGCAAGTTCAATCCCGCCCTTTGATGCATGTTTTGTCCTAGTTTTTATAAACACAACCTATTGGCCTATTTTATAAAATTGCATATGTTTTGACTGCTGAAAACATGGTTGGATAGCCACCCCCTTGATTTGTTATAACCATTCCTTGACCACCTGGATTAATGTCTGAATGTGTTGTTTGGACATTAATCACTGCTAGAATGCTTAGGACCTTATACACAATACAAATTGTTTTATAAAGAAAATGTGTGCGTGTGTGGGAAGGGAGAAATGTGGAATTTCGAAAGAGGAGTTTAGACGGGATGGATGGCATTTCTGTGTGATCTGCCGGTTGGTGTGCTCGTGCCTGTGTGGCAGAGCAAGGAAGGGAGATATCCATCTTGTCACAACTAAGGACCAAGTTGGTGTGTCATCTCACCTAACTCCACTATCGTGCAAACCACTCGACCGTTGAATGGGCAACGGTTTAGCATAAATCCCACTAGTTAACTTGATAGCCATCAGGAGAGCTGAGAGTAACGGGTGATCAAGGAGAAGGGATTAGCTCTGTGTGACTTATGCCCCGGTTACAACCTCTGTGATAGGTCAATGACCCCTTGGTGGATCCTGTGATGGCTAGCCAGGTCTAGCTAAGGTGGGTAATGGCTTTGTTGGGATCTGCACCGACACTACGGTGATCGAGCTATGGTACCCCGCTTGTGGGTAAAGTTGCACACCTCTGCAGAGTTAAAACCTATTCGAATAGTCGTGCCCACGGTACTGGGCGAGTTACGGTGTGGTCACATAACTAGTGTTTATTTTGGGATGGGTTAGCGTGAGTGCTTTTGGAATGTGTCCGGCAGTTGTGCCGTGTGCTACGACGGATGAGGAGTCCGGTAGTAGCTTAAAATTTGGGTCCTGTGTGGGCCAACATTATGTGTTATTCGGTACAGAGAAAACTTGCTTTAAAAATCATTTCTTTCAAATGAACCCATGCATAAAAGATTGTTTTCCGCAAAATTAAACCCTAGCCTTATCCTTGATTTATCATGTGCATTATATTCTATTTTTACCCCCTCCATGGGTGTGGTTGGACTTGCTGAGTACATTTGTACTCACCCCATTCTAAATTTTTACAGAGGAAGATCCAGACTTCGTTCCTGAAGACGTCGAGTAGAGGTTCCGTCCTACACCCAACCTTGCTTGTGGATTAGGGTCACCCGCAGGAGGTTCCGCATGGTGCAAGACTCTGACGACCCCATCTTCGTAGTTAATATCGTCGTGTGGGTGTTAGTTGTTATACTCGCGATAGTGGCGCTTAACTGCCCACTTCCGCATAGAGGTGTACAGTGATGTACCATCTGATGTAATAAAAGTATTATCAGCCTCCTGGGACTGATAATGTATCACTTTTAAGTCTTCTCTCATGAGGGGATGCTTCATGATTCCCAGGAATGCCTCGCACAAATGAATGAAGATCGCGATCTGCGCGATGGAGTTCGGCTCGAGATGAGTTACCTCAAGCCCGTAGAAGAAGAGGAGCCCGCAGAAGAAGGCCCCCGCGGGCAACGCGAAGCCCTTCTCGTAGAAGGGCCGGAAGACGACCGTCTTCGTCCAGTCCTCCATCGGGAACTCCTCCCCGAAGCAGCATTTCCACCCTGAGATCTCCTTCTTAGGGAGGAGTCCGCGCTCCATCAGATCTTGTATGTCCTCCTCCCAGAGGTTGCTCAGTGCCCACACCTCCGAGGGAGGCGGCGCGTCGGAGGCACCTCCAAACGCGGAGGAGGAAGATTTCGGCGACTCGCCGGCCATTCCGAGTGGCGGCGGGTGGATCGGATCTGTGGGGCCGTGGGGAGGATAACTGGCGGCGAGAAGGCGAAGAGGCAACAACAAGAGAGCAGAAGCGAGAAGGCCAGGGAATGAGAGGCCCTCCGTGGGCTAGGCCCTTCCCGTTTTAAAGAGGATCAGTTGCGCCAGCAACGGCCACCCTAAAGATCGCGTGGGATTTGAATCGAGTTTCCAGAAACAGCCTGAGTCGTAGTCAGCAAGGAGCGGGCCCCCAATGATAATTTTCTGCCTGTTGCAGTAAAAGACCAAACGGTAAAAATACAAACCACCTGGGCGCCGCTACCACTCGGCATGTCTCCGCGACTCCGCTAGTGACCCTGCTCGGGGGCTGGGCGCCACTACCACTCGGCTACCACTCGGTGTGTCTCCGTGACTCCGCCAGCGACCCTGCTCGGGGGCTGGGCGCCGTTACCACTCGGCGTGTCTCCGCGACTCCGCCAGTGACCCTGTTCGGGGGGTGGGCGCCATGACTTCAGAGTTGAGCGGGTCCAGTCGGACAAAAAAAACAAGGCAGTATGATATGTTGGGTGCTCATGTAACCCGGAAATTTGGGCAAACAAGGCTTCTATATTGACCCTCGAAAAACTTCTTCGAAACCTTCCGAGGCTTGGGGGCTGCACCCAACGGGTGCGCCCAGGGGCGCATCCCGTTGAAGACTGAAGGGGGTCAGACATCATTGTGAGTCCCGAAGAACTTCGCACGAGTCAACCATCAAGATTCAAGCTCAAGCTCTTCTGCACTCGGGGGTTTGACGGAGGTACATCTGGGTACCTCCCAGCCGAGTAGTTATCTCCCGACTGGGTACCTACTCGGCCAGGGCCACTCTGCACGACTACCCGGCGAATAGGCACTTGGCTGGACGTCGGAAGATTCCTCCGAGGATCAGGATCAAGGCGCGGATGTGTATTCCGGATATCTAGGGATCTCAACCGACCTAATTCCATGTAACAACCCGAGTAGATATCTCCCTTACTTGTAACCCACGGCACCTGGCCTATAAAGACGCCGTGAGGGGACCCATAGAACGCAGATCTCATCCCATCTACACCTTTCATCGTAAAGCTCAATACACACAACACAGGACGTAGGGTATTACGCTCCCGAGCGGTCCGAACCTGTCTAAACTCTAGCGTCAACTCACAACCATCTAGTTCTTGGCTCGAACTTGTCTAAACTCTAGCGTCAACTCGCAACCATCTAGTTCTTGGCTCCGGAATCCCCTGTTCACCTACAAATCTACCGCCGGGCATACTCCTGGTGGACTTGCCGGATAAGCAATCTGACAGACAGGTTCGGGCTGCTCGAGAGTATAATATCCTACATCCTATTTGGGGTGGATCTGTATTGCCTTGTATTTGAGATGTAGAGCCGCCGAGGATAGTGTGGTATGATATGTTTTAGATGCATCCTATAGGTACTCCCACGACTCCTTTATATATAGTTTAACACCACCAAGACTGATCTAGCTGCTATGGAGAAAAATTATAAAATTATTATACTATAGTACAGTAGTACTAGTAATTATAGGGCTGCTCATATTTACATGGCTGTTTTTTTTTACACGAACAGCCATAGCAGCAGCAGCAGAAGTGGCAGTGGATGGATGGGTGGCTAGCTACACTTCTAGTAGAGGAAAATCAAGCAGCGGCCTACGGGCCTAGAGGACTACTCCGTAGCAGCAGCAGTGGCAAGCCTGGCCAGGCCTGCGCTCTGCAGGAGGCTGGGAGAAGCCATGCTCAAACAACGCTGGTGCGCCCAACCCAACCTCAGTGCCACAGATCTCGGCGCCGTGGCGCTGAGGCTCTGTTTGCTTTCTGTTTGGTTTCCCTATCATAGCATAGCATACCATTTTCGAGAAAAGAATCTCATATGCATAGAGTACTAAACGAAGTTTATTTGTAAAACTTTTTCACGGATGAGTGTAATTTTTCACGACGAATCTAATGACAGTAATTAATCGATGATTGGCTACAGTGATGCTACTGTACCGTCCTCTAATCGCGCGATCAACGGCCTCATTAGGTTCGTCTCGCGAAGTAGCACAGGGTTGTGGAGTTAGTTTTGTAAATTGCATTTATTTAGTAACCCTAATTGTTGGTCAAAATTTTTGTGATACTTGTACTAAAAAAACCAAACAGGGCCTGAGTTCTTGGCCACGCCTGCGCCACGTAGGTGCCAGTTCTGCAGCGGGTCTGGAGGCTCGGCGCCATGACCCATAGCGCTAAGAAGTGGCATATTGGAAGCCCGGTTTTTGCCTCGGTCTCTTATGCATAGGATAATCTTAGTAGCTCTCAATACAATTGATTGATGTGGTTGATGTGGTGTTAGTGTGTGTATTTGGTAAAAAATAGCACAAGATGAAAACGGTAGAAATTTAGCCAAAACAAAAAACTTGAAAAAAAACACAAAACTTGATGCATCCATAGCTCATATTTTAGTATACTTTCATCACAAAAAGTTGAGACCGGTTCAAATTCACTCTAATGTAATTTATACACGAATGAAATTATTTGTTCAATATGCACTCGAGGATAAATGTTGCAACCCAGTACATATTCTTCAAGAATCAATCAGTTTTGTACGATTTTGTATATCAACTTTTCAGTATATAGTATTATAAAACGAGGATATATAAGTATATAACCACATACTTCCTACAACGAGAATAAGGTGCTTTAAATGGCTAAAAATTGGAGAAATATGGTCTCCTCTTGTTTCTTCCTATATCTTAACTAACAAGAATGAGTACTACTTAAAGATACTGCCACTCATCATAAGTCCTACAACATCAACCGCTCTCCCTAGCTGCTTGCTGAGGGCAAAGCAACTAGGCGAACAGTGTCCTTTTCTTCCTATATCTTAACTAACAAGAATGAGTACTACTTAAAGATACTGCCACTCATCATAAGTCCTACAACATCAACCGCTCTCCCTAGCTGCTTGCTGAGGGCAAAGCAACTAGGCGAACAGTGTCCTATTCGGCGACAGGGCGGCTACTCCCTAGCTGCTTGCTTCCCGAGAATAGATTTGATCCAGAGCTACAGCCTACAGATATCCTGCATGCATATCCTCACGATCCTCCTCTACTCCATGGCACAGTCTGCATTGACTTCTGGAAGGCAACATCAATCAGCAGCATCGCTTTTCTTCTTCCCGAGAGGTTGGCAATCACTGTCCAACTGCAACGTTCAGCAACGCCTGGGAGTAAGACTGGGTCAAAACCATGCAGCAGCTACTTCACTAGCCTAGCCATGTGCGGCGTGGAGTCAATTCCCTAAACTAATGTAATATTACATGATTCTAAACCATGATTTAACTAAAGGGAGGATGCAAATGCACCGGTTTAGCTAGTTAGAGGTTGATTTGCATCAAATAAAATATAAAAGTTAAATCACACTTTTATCATATTTGAAGGATGAAAAATATATTTTTCTTTAAAATTTAATGCCATAAAACTTCTTATAAATTTAAATCCCACCTGTTAGCAATAATCTTATGGTAGTAGTGAGCACCACCAGCGAGAATACGCCGCAGTACGTACGTGCCTTGAGCCGTGCGATGCGGAGGTGCCAATATCCACTGCAACTGCATGCAATGCTGCTCCATCAGAAGTTCATCTACAAAATAACCTAGCAGCAGGAGTGATTACTAACTGCTTGCAGTCCTGGTCAAGGTGCTCCATCAGAAGTTCATCTACAAATAACCTGGCAGCACTAGTGATTACTAACTGGCATGCAGTGAAGAGATGATTTCGTGGTAGGAAAATAGGACGGATAGGCCTGCAAGTCATCTGCTGCACATTATATTAGTTTAGGAGAGTATGGCACAGTCTGTTTGGATTAGACTAGCTGATAGTTATCCTTTGCATGTAAGTCTATCTATATGAATAAAAACGATGAGAGCCGTGTAGCTTGCATCGACCAAAACAAAGCTGCTGTGTTTCTTTGCGTTGTCTGTGAGTGTGAGCCACCAAAAGTCTAGTGTGTTTGTGAAAAACACCACAGAGAGGGAGCGATTCCAACACCACCAACTGATCTAACTGCTATGGAGAAAAATTATAAAATTATTATACAGTAGTACTAGTATTTAAGGAAGAGATGCTCGTGCAGCTAGTAACTAGTTAGATATGGCACAAATATTAAAACCTAGAACCATTTTTTTTCCCAACAATCCTTACATGTCTTTGATTGTTGTTGCCTCTCCGGACACGTAGCAGACCCTCTTCTTTATCCGCACTTTTTGCATTTTAATCTTTTTTGCCAAAGATTTTCATATTTGAATTCTTGAAAAAACGAATTGTGTTTTTTTAAACCAGAAGTCAGCGGCAGAACTTATGACATCGAGATTACACATCTCGATATTATAAATAATAGTGCCGAGGTATTTACCACGAGATGTTGAGATGGTACTAACGTGGCAGCTACCTTGGCGTCAAAATCTGTGGCGCCGAGGTAGCCAGCTTTCGTGTACTTTGATCATTATTTGATCATTATTCTTGGATGGAGGAAGGGCGTACGTACTCCAGCTTTCGTGCACACGTTTCCTTTCCGAGAAAATAGCTGGCAGCCTAGCTACTCCCTAGCTGCTTGCCGAGGGCAAAGCAACAAGGCGAACAGTATCCTATTCGGCTACAGGGCGGCTACTCCCTAGCTGCTTCTCGAGAAAAGATTTGATCCGGAGCTAGTACTGATATCCTGCATGCATATCCTCACGATCCTCCTCTACTCCGGCTGTGTTTAGATCCGTAAAATAAGGGTAAAAAGAGTGGTATCGGACGCTATAGTACACTGTAGAATTTTTCGTTTGTTTGTGGTAATTATTGTCCTATTATGATTTAACTAGGCTCAAAAAATTCGTCTCGTCGTGTACATTAAAACTATATAATTAATTTTTTTATTTATTTACATTTAATCTTCCATGCATGAGACAAAAAATTTGATGTGATAAGTGAATAGTGAAATTTGGAAAAAGAAATTTTGAAACTAAACACAGCCTCCATGGCACAGTCTGCAGCGCCTTGTCCATCTCAGTATCTCACTTTTGGAAGGTGACATCAGTCAGGAGGATCAGCCTCCATGGCACAGTCTGCAGCGCCTTGTCTCATCTCAGTATCTCACATTTGGAAGGTGACATCAGTCAGGAGGATCGCTTCCATCTTTGCCGTGTTTAGATCCGACCCGTAAACTCCGTAAACACAAAAAAATGTCACATCGAATATTTCGACACATATATGGAGTACTAAATGAAATATATTTATAAATTTTTTTTCATGGATGAACGGTAAATCACGAGACGAATTTAATGAGCCTATTTAATCTATAATTTGCAACACGACCAATCCCTGTCCTGCAACGTTCAGCAACGCCTAGCACTTTTTTTTTGACTGAGCAACGCCTAGCACTGGGTCAACTACTTCACTAGCCTAGCCATGCGGCGTGGACTCAATTCCCTAAACTAATATTACATGATTTACTGAAGAGAGGATGGTAAATGCACCGGTTTAGCTAGTTAGAGGTTGATTAGCACCAAACAAAATATAAAAGTTGAATCACGCTTTTACCATATTTGAAGTATGAAAAATATATTTTTCTTAAAATTTAATACCATAAAACTTCTTATAAATTTAAATCCCACATGTTAGCAATAATTTTATCATTAGTTCTTATTTTATTCATGAGCATATAGTGAACTATATATCTCCCGTACTTTTTACATTTTAGCCCTTTTCGCAAAAAAAACACATCTAGATATTTGGAGAAAACTTCTGCATCTTTGGACCCAGGTGGTCGACGCGCACCATCCATGATGCCGAGGTAATACATCTCGGCGCCATAGGTCATGGCGCCGAGGTAACGAGCCTAAGTTATGTGGAGACTTGACGCGCCGCTGATGTGGCAATGGTCGGCGTCGAGATCTATGGAGCTGAGGTCGGCACCATACAGGCCATGCCCGCCCCTCTCGCTCGCTCCCTCGCCGCTCGTCTCGCTTGCTCTCGCGTCAACCCCTCCAGTCCGCTCCGCTCGCCCCGCGCCGCCCCCGCGCCGCCGCATCCGCTCGCCGCTCCCCGGCCATGCACCGACCTGCGGCTCCTTGCCTTGCTTCGGCCTTTCTGCTCGACCAGGCCGTAGAGCGCCTGCCCTGGCGTCGAGGGGCCCGGCACGGCTCGGCCAGGCCGCGACGTGCCTCCCCCGTCGGCGTCGTGTCCTGGCGCGGCCGCGGACCGGAGGCCATGCTACCAAAACGACGCCTCTCGACCCTCCCCACACCTTTGCCTACGCCCGCCCACGGGCTTCTCGTGCCTTGGCCATCCAGCACTCGCCCGCGACCTCCCCACGCCTTGGCCGGCCAATGCTCGCCCGCGGCCTCCCCTCGCCTTCTCCACTTTCTCATGCCCGTTTTGGCACCGGGCGAGCGATAACAGGGCTGGCTGCGGTGCAAGCAAGTTGGCTGCCGCGGCCGAGGAGGACGTGGAGTTTCGCGTGAACTTGCAGCTCCTGAACTTCCTCCGGACGCTCTCCCTTGACGCTCTGCGGCGGCGGCCGCCAGTGATCTCACAAGCTGGCAGGAGCGGCACGCCGTGCTCGTGCTATCAAAAGCCAAGGTTGGTGATTTTCCCGCAGATCTTGTTCCCCTGCTTAATTCTTCTTATCCGTGAACAATTGTGAACTGCATCTATGTGCTTCGCGTGTAGGAACTCACCAAGATTAGGTATGATCTGTGCCTCCTCATATGAACAATAAGCAATTAAGAAAAGGAGCTGCAGCTGACCTTGCCCCCCTATCGTCCTCCTGGCGACTCGGGGGGTGACGCCGCAACCTCACCCGCCCCCTCCCCTAGGCTACCTCCGGTGGCCGCTACCGCCGGCAGTTGAGCCGAAGCTGGCTCGACTTGGCCCTCCCTACTCTCCCTCCTCTCTTTCTTCCTTCTTTCCCCGGACTCCATTCCTAGGCCGAGCACTGCTGCCGGCCGCCGGGGGGCCAGATCTGGCACACCCATCGCCAGATCTAGCCTCCTCTAGAGTGGATCTGTGCTCCCTCGACGGGGTGGTCAGGGGTTGGGCGCGCGACGTCCGGTGCCTTGCTCACCGCCGGCGCTTCGCGGCCGCTGGTGGACCTCCCACCAGTCGCCAGGGGCCGCCTCCCTCGCCGGGCCACTGGTGGTGGGCCGGCGCTCGTCGGGACTGGACATGCGGCGTCCGGCGCTTGGCTGGCCGTTGGTGCGTCGCTGTTACTCGACCCGGCTGGGCGCGCAGCGTCGGGCGCTTTGCTGGTTGTTGGCATGTCACCGTCGCGTGCCGGCGCTTGGCTGGCTGTTAGCGCGTCGCAGCCGCTGTTGTCCCCCATCGCCGGCCGCGGTTGCCGATTTCCAACCTCCCCTCATCGAAGTTCTTGGCCTATGTGCACCTCGCCACGGGCGGCCCCGTTCGCCACACCACGTGTCGCCGCCACCTTGGGCGGCCGGGGACCTGTGGTCACGCCACCGTCGCCGCCTCGAGTGGCCGGGGAGACGTGGTCGCACCACCGTCTCTGCCTCAGGTGACCGGGGGGGCGTGGCTGCGTCGTCCCCGTTGCCATTTCGGTCCCCGCTGGCCGCCCTGGTTGCGATGGGCTCCCTTGTGTGGTAGTGTCTGCTGTCATCGGCACAGGGTTGGGATTGAGGTGAAGGCGAAATCCTTGGTTCATTTGCGGACCGATGTCGGCGACGCCCAAGGCGTTGCTTACCTTGTCGAAGGCATCACCCTCTCCCCCTATGCCCTCCTCTTCGGTGAGCTTTCTAGGTGAAAACCTAGACTATGTTGGTCGAACGACGATAGCGCCTTTTGCGTCGCTCCCTTCCTGGAGGCGTTGTCTTGGAAGCTCTTGCCGGTGGTGGTCGATTGCTCTTATCGGAGAGGATCCACTTCTGCGCCTGCCTTCACTTAGTTTTCTCTACATCGTCCAGGTCATGTTGGTCATCGGTTGGCAGATATTTTGCCGTTGTGCTGCTCTGGCAGATGCTTTGCCGCCACTGTTGTTGGTTTGAGTTCTTTTCGGAGACGGATGCTTTGCCATCACTGTTGGTCGGTTGGATGGATGCTTTGCCACCTTGTTTATGTTGCAGATCTTCACACCTTTGGCGGTGTAGTTTCTTTTAGCACTACCGGACTCGCCTACTTTGCCGAGTGCCAGAGACACTCGGCAAAGGCAGGAAAACACTCGGCAAAGAAGTCGCCGAGTGTAGCACTCGGCGAAGCGCACATGGCCTTTCTTCTACCGGCGAAGCCGGCTATGCCGAGTGCCTTTTCTCGGGCACTCGGCAAACGTTTGCCGTGTGCCACGCCGCACTCGGCAAAAAACATTGAAACGGGACGGCCGAACGGGACGAACGGGACAGGATGGGGAGGGGAACTTTGCCGAGTGCCGGACTCGTGGCACTCGGCAAAGATCCAAAGTTCGCCGAGTACCAGATGTGTGGCACTCGGCGAACTTTGAAACTTCGCCAAGTGCCAGATGTGTGGCACTCGGCGAAGTTTGGATCTTTGCCGAGTGCCACGCGTCTGGCACTCGGTGAAGTTTCAAACTTCGCTGAGTGCCTAGGTAATTACACTCGGCAAATCTGTTTTCTAGTAAATAGAAAAATGGTTGCTTTGCCGAGTGTCAGGCTAAAAACACTCGGCAAAGCTTGCTGTTTTTTTGTATTTTTTCTATTTTTTTATGTAATAACGACATTCATCATCACAAAGAAAGCATATATACATTCCAGACAAGCAATATAGTATATATAAGTCACATCCATCACAAATATCACATAATAACACAAATATCTCACGCTACGTCGCACGAATATCACAAATAGCATTAGTCCAACATCGATGCCATAAGTGTAACGTTCAACAAGCACAAGTCCAACAAATTGAACAAGCACAAGTCCAACAAGCACAAGTCTGTAGAACAAATACCATAAACAACTCTAAATCAACTAGGTGGCCACTGCGACGCTGCCGGTGCTGGTGAATGCTCGTCCGGAGGCTCATTTGACCCCCCAATCGATTGATTCTGCAAAAAAAAAAAAAATTGGCATAGGATTACATCTTGAGAAAATTGTAAGAGTTCATGTCCCTCTTGATAGTATGACATTCCTAAACTCAATTTGAAAAGATAAAATATTAAATGAATAGCCGCTTTTCAACTTTCATATCCTTGACTTAGTTCATGTATATATCAGCTGTGATACCTTCTAATCATTCTTATTAAAGCATATGTCATTAATCAACCAACCACTAAGTGAGTCTAGATGTTCTTTCAGATATAGCACATGATATATTGACATAAAGTATCTCAAAATTTGAATATGTATGTGCAAACAAAGTAAATCTATATGTCATACTCACAGGAGTGCCTGTAGCGCCAGATGGAGGAAAGATAGAAGGAAGGCCTAGCAGTGGCAGCGGTGGTGGAGGCCAGGGCATCGTTGGCGGCGGTTGATAGTTGATTGTCGCGCCAAGGCTTTGGAGGTATGAGAACATGTCTGCATCTATTGTTGCGCGGCCTGTCGCTCAACAAGAAGCGCCTGCTCCATCCTCTGCCGCTCCTGTATCCGCTCTTCCTGCCACCTGCGCTCTTGCTCCTGCCTTAGCGTCCGCTCCTCCTCCAACCTCGCCTCGATCTCCTCCTGTCTCTTCATCTCTTCGTCCATCCGGGCCTATAAGATTTCACCCAAATGTTACAATGCGAACAAAAGATAACTAAAAGCAACGAACGACAAATGGAGCAGAAATAACCTAGATTGCACGCACGCTGGCCACTGAAGTCTCAGGCCGTGGGCGTATTGGCGGGGTCGAGTCGGTGGTCCTTGCCCGAAGCTGGGAGAGAGTCGGCGTACTGGCTGTGTCGACAAGTCTGTTGGCGATCCAGTAACGACCGTGCTTCTTCCCTCCTCCTGCCCTCATGATGGCTTCTCCAGAAAGGGGCTGGGTGGCCGGATCCCATGTGTCCCCATGGAGCACCTTTCCCATCTCCGTGTACTCAGTGATGCGCGTGTGGACGCTCGGGTTGCTGTACGCCTCGAATAGATCCGCCGGGTTGTAGGAGACGTCGGACGTCTCCCTGCCCTTGTGCGCCATACAGTATGCCTGGAAGTCATTGCATTCCTGGTCTTCATGTGACTCTGGCTGCAAGCAAAGCGAAAGAATATAATGATTAGTGAGAATGCAGAATTTAGAGTTTGAAAGTACCAAAAAGTGTAATGACATACCCAAACATCCCTGTACTCGGGAAGGCCTCGGCTGCCTTGATGGTGTGGCGCACCTTGCATCAACAAGCGGCGCTTCCGGCATAAGTTGTGCCGCTGAATCCACTCCTCGCTAAGCCACATGTCCACCATCATTTCCCAGCACGCGCCCTTGCCGGCGCACCAGTTCGGAGGCACCTACACGTAATGGAAGCAAAGTGGATGACATTTCTGAAAATGAAATTCAAAAGAAATGAGTAGTGATTTCGCCATTTACCCTCAATTATTGTTCCCGCGTGAGGAACATATTTCTTGCTACGTCCTTGCCGACCTTCCTTTTTTCCACATCGGCGCAGTAGGTAATTATGGCTTGAACACGCGCCTCGTAGTGCATGTCCTTCACTAGTTTGCGACATGCTGTGTCAGCCACCTGAGCCACTATGGCCTCATATCCTGGCTCTCACCTGTAGAAATCCTGCATATAAACTCGATAATTGCAGTCAATATTCAAAGAGTTTCAAATATATGGTAACTATTCACCAATATAGTGCGACGACTTACCCAGAATTCTCACACCACCCGTCTCGCCTTGTTGCCGAAGGACCTCCCTTCTCGATCTTCTGCATCTGGGATGGCGATGTAGTGGTCCCACGTGTATGCCGACATGCATCACCAGCCCAGGGAAGAGCTCCCTGCATAGGGTTCCCAGGATGCCGTTGGGCTTCCTTTTGTGGGCACCCGCCTGCACGCGCATCCAATACATGTAAAAGTGTATAACATAAAGTATTAGTGTCTTGTCATTTTGAACATATGAATTGAAAAATAAATGTCATTGAGCATAACATAAAGTATTACCTGTCCGGTACCGGTCGAATCATCGGGCGTCTCGCAAGAGGTATCGGCCGCTGTGGCAGTTGCGACGGTCCTCGCAACCACACCGCCCTCGTATCTCCTGCTGCCTCCTCCTCCTCCTCCTGGTCCTCCTCCTCCTATCTCGGCTCCTCCTGCTCCCGCTCCTGCTGCTCCTGCTCCCGCTCCTCCTCCTCCTCCTCCTCCTCCTCCGCCGCCGTCGTCAAATCTGGAGGTGTCCTCTCCCTCCTGCTCCTTATCGTCCTCCCCTGACCTCCACCACCTGTCTTACCTCCTCTCGTTCTCCCTGGCCCTCGTCCCCAATGCCTCCTGGACCCCTCTGAGGCATTGGACCCCCCTGCTGCACTGGACCCCTCAGGAGCCTCTTGCTCTCCACTACTACTCCTGTACAAGGCGCTCAGGAAACCAATCTTGCCCCCGCTTGACATTTCGAATCAATAACCTGCAATGAATAATTGTAAACGAATCAGCAAAAATGAACAATATGTACTTAACAAATTATGCAAAATAAACAATAAATATATCTACAAATATGCAAAATCAGTTCATAGAATTAAACAATTCGGTTCATAGCAAATTAAGCAAAATAAAATAATATATATACATAGAATTAAATAATTCAGTTCATACATGTACTAGAAATAGTCATCATGATCGGGATTAGCTGGATCATAATCTTCATCATCACTATTAGGCTCCTCGACGTAATCAGCATTATTCGAAGGATGAATGTCATCTTCACTGTCTCTGCCCAAACGCAGCCGCTCAAGTAATTCTAAGTCATGAGCATTTTCAACCTCGTCTCCAGCTTCCTCGTCAGCAATCCTTTCATTGTCCACTTCCATTCCCATCACGTCACTTAAGTCTATCTCGAAACTCCCTTCTAGTCCTTCTTCTTGAAAGAACTCTCTGCCATTGTTGTAGTCTTCATTGTTTGGGACAGGAAGTTTGCCGTGTGGCGATACCTTATACACAACATCCCAACCCTGAAGACGTTTGTCGGTTTGGCACAGATATGAGAGATAATAAACTTGTATGGCCTGTTGAGCCACAATGTAGACATCGTCGCCTGGTAACTTTGAATCCTGACGAATTTCGACTAGGCCAACATTTGGGGTCCGCCTGGTTAATGTAGGATCAAACCAATGGCATTTGAAAATAACGGGAGTCAGTGGTACGGAACCTTGAAACTTGAGTTCGTATATTTCTTCAAGTCTTCCATAATACTCGACCCCATCTTGGCCTGGCGTAAAGACTCCAGTATTAGTGGTTTCTCGATTGGGCCGACTTTGCTCGTATCCTGTTGTGTGAAAGCAATATCCATTCATGTCATAAACATTAAATGACTTAACCCTATAGCTAAATCCATCAGCCACTTGTCTCAACTCGGCACTCATGGACGAATCGGTTTGCCCCTGAAAGAGAAAGGGACAAAGTTCGTCATATTGTTCGAAATGTTAAATGACTTGAACCTATAGCTACAGCAAAGATCCTGTGAATCGGAGTTTACCTTTTGTTGCAACCAATAAATGAAATCGGACTGAGAATTTCCAGCGCCATTTTTAAGAAGAGACTCCGATTCGTCTGGGTCGGAGACCTTGAGCGACGCCAGAATTGACGAAGAAATTGCCTGTGTGAAATATGATCAAGGGGTTGGATGCTGCTTAGTGCAAACGCAAGAAGATGTTAAATGAGATGCTGAATCGTGGAACATCGTGAACACATTAAATGAGAACTTACCCTATGTACGGCTCCACCTCAGAAAGGTTGGTCAACAAATAAAGCATGATACGGCGCCACTCTTCATGGTTCAGGGTCTTGTACCTCGCATCACTTGCACTTCCAAGTTGCCCTTGGAAAATGCTGAGACTCGATTCATTATCGCCAGCATTGTAACAAGGAGGTGGATTATGCACACTGGGAAGCTTCTCACCATAGTATTTAGTCGTGAAGTTTGACACCTCCTCCAAAATATATGCCTCAGCAATCGAAGCCTCAATTTTGCATTTATTCTTACATTTCGTTCGAAGAACCTTCTGGCATCTTTCAACTGGATAGCACCAACAGAACTGCACAGGCCCTCCCATTCTTGCCTCATAAGGCAGATGCAGAAGCAAATGCTGCATTGGATTGAAGAAGGCTGGCGGAAAGATCTTCTCCAACTTACAGAGCAACACGGGAGCCATTTTTTCCATGTCCGCAATAACAGCCCGAGATAACTCCTTAGCACAAAGCTGACGGAAAAAATTGCTCAACTCTGCTAGCACGAGCCATACATTATCAGGTAAGTAGCCTCGAACCATCACCGGAAGAAGCCGCTCAATCCATATTGGTAGTCATGACACTTTAGCCCGTTGATTAGCATAGTAGTCAAGTTCACACCCCTCCTAAGATTCACTGCATATCCATCGAGAAATTATAACTTTTGGATCCACTCTAGTGCTTCTTTCTTCTGGGCCCTCGTGAGGACGAAGTTGGCCTGTGTCTTCTGCCGTTTCCTCCCGTGTCTAGGAGTCCTCATTTCGTATCTTGGTCTATCGCACAACATTGCCAGATCCACTCTTGCCTTTACGTTGTCCTTCGTCTTATCAGAAATGTCCATGACTGTTCCAAAAAGTGCCTCCCCCCAATTCTTTTCAGTATGCATCACATCAATGTTGTGTGGAAGTAGAATATCATCAATATAAGGGAGCCTCCACAGCCCAGACTTCTGAGTCCAAGCATGTTCCTCACCGTACCCAACAAAACCACCGCCATCGTTGACTCGGAGAGCGTCTATCTGAGCATGAATCGCAGCACCCGTCATGATCGGCGGTGCAATTTCTGTAACTTTTACACCTTTCGTGAAGCTCTTAACGTCTTGTCTAAAAGGATGGTCAGCGGGGAGGAATTGTCGATGTTTGTCAAACGACGAATACTTACCCCCCTTCCTCAACCAGATGAACTGCAGAGCTGCCTTGCATGTTGGACATGGGAACTTCCCGTGTGTACACCAGCCACAGAATATGCCATACGCGGGTAAGTCATGCAGGGAGAATTGGTACCAAACATATATTCTAAAATTTGTCTTTGTTGCTCGGTCATAGGTCCACACCCCTTCGTCCCATGCCTTGACCAAATCATCAATCAGAGGCTCCATGTAAACACTCATTTTATTCCCCGGGTGCTCTGGAATAATCAACGACACGAATATGGACTGTCGTTGAAATAGGACCCCTGGAGGGAGATTCAGAGGGATAACAAACACAGGCCAGCATGAGTACGAGGTGGCCACCATCCCATAAGGATTGAACCCATCTGTTGCAAGCGCAATACGTACATTACGAGCTTCATTAGCCTTGTCATGATGAATCCTATCAAAATTCTTCCATGACTCACCATCGGATGGATGCACCATCTTGTCAGGGTTGTATCGAACACCTTTCTTGTGCCAGGTCATCTGTTGCGTGGATTCCTCGGTCATGAATAGTCGTTGGATCCTCGGAATGAAAGGAAGGTAGCATAGGATTTTCATGGGAATCGTGAGCTGCTTCTTAGGCTGACCATCACCAGAGTCCACTTCGAGGAACCTAGAGGCTTTACATTTTGGACAGTAAGCATCTTTCTCATGCTCCTTCCTAAATAAGATACACCCATTTGGATAAGAATGTATCTGCTCATATGGCATCTTAAGTGCACCGAGAATTTTCTGTGCCTGATACATTGACTTTGGCAGAATGTGATTTTCTGGAAGCATGCTTCCAAACATGGTCAACAGACTGTCGAAGGCATCTCGACTCAGGCTAAACTGAGACTTCAAGGCCATTAGCCGTCCGATGTCGTCCAGCTGAGAAACCTTTGTATGACCGTGAAGTGGTTTCTGTGCAGCCTCCAACATCTCGAAATACGCCTTTGCGGATGGCTCTGGCTCCTCCTCCTGCGGTCCTTCACCGAAATGTGCTTCATGATAGTCATGTAACATGTCTCCAACCCCACCATCAGCATCACAATCATCGATGCGTTGCCTCACGACCTCGTCCCTCATATGGTGGCCTTCACCATGAAAGATCCACCAGGTATAGTCTGGCGTAAATCCATACTTGCAAAGATGTAGGCCCATAACCTTCTTCATTTTCCTTTCTTATTTCCACATCTGTTGCACGGACACCACAAGAAACTCGATCCTTCAGCCTGACTCCACGCGGCTTCCAAAAAATCATTGGTCTTTCGAATCCATTCATCGGTCATGGTAGCTTGACTTGGATGGCCCGTGTACATCCAATGACGGACATCCATCCTCTAGACCGGAGTGAGAATAAAAATCAAATGCAACTACGTGTTGTCCCTACATTCTAATAGGTGAAGGTAGGTCCTAATCCCACCCAAGGATGCGTACATACAGTCAGTTTTCATGGTCCACTACCATCCGAGACAAAATTTCGGTAGCACCTCCCTGCTATTCTCCAGATACACGTCCCGAAAGGGAGATTGTGTATCCAGAGAACAACGGGGAGATGATGCCGAGACTCTGTCTCGGATAGGAGTGGACCATGAAAACTAACCGTATTTACGCATCCTCGGGCTGTCCAAATAACGTGGACATTTCGAAATAGATACAATTATAAATATGCAAAGATCCGCATATCTCAATTGTATTTCTTCCGAACGGGAGACGCCTAACTAGGTTGCGGTTCCATCATCTACGAACATTATCAATAACGGGGGCGGTTGCATTGCTAACCGAGGGTTGGCAGTGTAGTCGTGGCCGGCGTGGAGTGGACTCGCGGTTCTGGCTTCTCGCCGAACACGTCACGGGCGGCACCAGGGGCGGGAACGGTCGCACCGGGGCAGGGTCGCGGCGCACCGGGGGCGGGGGCATGGACCGGCCGCTCCGGGGGTGTGACACCCTAGGTGTCTGCACATTAGTGTTGCATACCTTTTATACATCATGTGCTTGTTTTGCTTGAAAAAGGACCTTTTTGTAATTATAAAAGGTTATATGTGTAATTATGATTTTATGCAAGGTCCTTTCTGCAGTTATATTTGAATTGGGTGTGCAATTATAGCTTTTGTGGAGGGTGCTTTTGCAAAATGTGGTGTAATCATTACATGGCAGAAAACCTTTCAAATCAGCCCAAGTTTGGAGTGAAATTTCATTGAAAAAGACAAATTCCTTTGAATTCAAATTCCTTTCTTTGTTTTCAAAATTAGCTCTCTATCCTTTGGTCAAATAAATTTTTGCACAACATCAAAGTTGTAGATCTTGAAAAGTTGAACAACTTTCATGTTGAGCACTTTTTCATTTGAGCTTTAGTTTAAAAGTTATTGCTTGTTTTCAGTTTGGTCCCTAAAATTTTCAGAAATTGCAAACCAGCCCTTTTTTTCTTCCTCCAGCCCTCTCCTCTGTTTTTCTCTGCCGCCGCCGCAGAGCCTGTCGCCGGCGCCGTGGAGAGCCCGCCCGGCCGCCCTTTGCTCTGTGCTGGCGCCCACGCGTCGCCCCAGAGCTTCTCCACCGCCCTTGGCTGCGCGCTGGAGCCTCCCCTGCAGTGCCACGCCGCCCAGTGCCGCCGCATGGCCGCCACCGCGACGCCGCCGTGGAGCGCCCCCTGCCGAGGCCGCCGCCCTCCCCTAGCGCGCGCACGGGCACTGCTTAAACCCCAGAGTTCCATTCCGCTTGCCCTTTTGCTCTCTCCTCGTTCCCACGCCACAGAACGCCGCCGCCGTCACCCACAGAACCCCGGCGAGCTCACCCCGCCGCGGAGCCACCGCACCACCGCTCCTCCGCCCGCTCTGACCACCTAAATAGCACTGCATCGCCCCCGCGCAGCTCCCCGACCACAGCCCCTCGCCCAACCCTCACCGGAGAACCCTAGCCGCCGTCGAACTCCACCGCCGACCCGCCTGCTCCGTCGAGCCGCCTCCTCCGAGCCCCTCACCGCACCCCTAGACCACCCAGAGGTGTGCCTTGAACCCGTGAAGCCCCCACACCCCTCCACCCTCGCCGCCGGTGAGCCCCTCGCCGGGATTTGGCCGGTCAAACCCCGCCTCCCCTCTCTGACCCGGGCAAGGGCTTCGGTACTAGAATTTGAGAAACCCCAGGGGGTTTTCTGAGTAGTCAGTGACACATATGAATAGTGCTATAGGGACTTGTTTGTAATAGTTTGCTGTAAATTTTGAAATTCTATATCAATTCATAGGAAATTCGTAAAATAGCAAATCTTGATGTTTTGGAATCCTCTTGATGAGCTCTATGCAGTAGAACCATAATATGTTAGGCTTTAGTTGCAAGTTTTTGCTGAAAAATTTGATTTGTGTTACTAGAGCATATATATTAGTTGTTTTTATCTTTTTCTTAGCTACTGTTTGAAAGATTGTCTTGCTCTGAAACTATTATGGTGGTTTGTTCTTATAACACTAATATTGCTATAAATATTTTATGATCAGTTCTCTGTTGTAGCTATTTATTTGATTTAATCCTTGTTTAGTAGACTTTATTTATGGTAAATAGTTTCTGTTCGTAATAAATCATGAAAATATTTTTGCATGTTCTTCTTGAGTAGCTTAGCTTGTCCAGGAAGTTTGAGCCTCAGTTCATGACTAGAACAGGAGTTAAAAATGAATCTTCTAATCTGTTGTTCTGTTTTGTTTATTTTCTCATAATTATTTATATGTATATAAAATCATGAAAAATTCACAGTAGCTATTTAATTTCTGTGTAGATCTTCTGTTAAATTTTTAGCTTCTGATTTGTTTTAGTTTGACCTGTATAATTCAAGTTTGTTCTATGTGCTGTCTGAATGATTGATTTGTTCTGATTAAATGGTTAGATGTTATGGCATGATTTTTACAGGGTAGATTAATTTGTTCATGTTCTGTTTAGTGTAATTTTGGCATAATTTATTACTGGTTATGCTCTGAGTGTTTAATTTATTAGCAAACCATGTTTTGTTTGTTATAGAAAACCACCCTCTCTTGTTTATGGAGTAGTCAACATCATTTGTGCTGTTGATCATGATGCCTTGTGTAGTTAGGTTTGTTAGATAACTACTCTATAAAGGATTGCCCATGTGTTATGCTTGCTTGCCAGTTGTTAGCCTACAACTTTACCATGACAGGAGTATGTTCATAATTATGTCACCTTTTGCATTTCATATAGATACGACTACGTTGACGGACGGGACGTACGAGTTGATCCCGGAGTCTGACGGAGGTGATCCAGAAGTCCAGGTGAACGCAGCTGAACTAACTGAAGCCCCGAACCAAAGTTCGGAAGAACCCCAGGCTGTGTTAGCTAGCGACTACCGAGAAGGCAAGCCCCGGTCATAACCTATATTTCAAATTATTATCACTTATTGTTTTATTTACTTGTGCATTTACAGTTCTTAGGATTTGAATTGAAACCCTAGATGCATGATCCTAGGAACCTATGTACTGAAAACTAGACTTGAGTTCGACTACTTGCTAAGCTTATAGGACCGGTAAAAGTCGAGTGATTGCCTGTCACTCGCGAGCTTTATAGGAATTACTTGTTTACTTTCTGTTATCAATATAAGGACGACGGACGGGGTCGTGTTCGATATCATGACCTTTGGTGAGACCCCGTCTGTATTGATGAACTGGCTAAGGTCGCGGTGTGTGGTAGCGGTGGTTAAGTTTTTGAAAGTACTAGCCACATGCCGTAAATATGGTACGCGACAAGCCTAGTAGCCGATTGGACCGGGGAGTGGATATACCTCCCACTCTCTCTTAGGGATAGGTTTATTTTTATGTTGCGCAACACTACGACTTCTAGGGACAAGGGTGGACCGGACACGGGTGGACCTTGGAGCCCTGTAGTCGGGGAGAGTGGCACTATCCACAAGCCGGAAAGAAAGGTCAACGGTTGTTTGGGAACGACCCGACGGTGTTCCAGACGTGTGTGCTAGGTTTATGCTTGCAAGGTTGAATTTCGATTCAGAATCGTCCGCCTCTCACAATGATATGAGACTGCTTGATCCCTTTGCCACACAGAGTAATAAGAGCAACAATATTATTTATCAATCTTGTTGTTTGCTTAGTTTTCTACCATGTTTGGATAGTAGTTGCTTACATAGAATGGTTAAATCAACTAGAATCTTGAAAGCTAAAACTTGAAAGTAAGGACCTACTCTTTATTGCTTTTCAGCAAAAAGTAAGACTAGAGCCTCACAAACCCTGCATAGTCTAGCTATAGTGGGCTACTTAGACCCGTTGACGGTTAAGTCTTGCTGAGTATTAGAATACTCAGTCTTGCTGTTGAAAACCTTTTCAGGTATGAGTTTTGAGGAGCAAATTGCTAGCTTGACCTACCCTTGCTCGTTGCCTCCTGGCTGGTCCGTAGAGTGGGACACGTCTTCGACCGGCAATGACTATGGCGAGTGATACCATGCTTGGGCTAGCCTGGTATCCTTTTGCGACGTGTTGTAGCCGTCGTGTTTTATCTTCCGCTGTCTAAACTCTGAACTTAAGTTATGGCTTGTATAACTGTTTACTAAGGTTGATCTTGTAATAATGCTTTAGAACTGGTTTGTAATAACTTTTATGCCTGTGATGTAAAACTTGTGGTTGTCATATCTCTGGACTCGCCTTCGTGCGGGGTATGCTTGTTCGATCCGAGAACCGGTGGTTGTATCGGGACGTTACCCGACAGACCAAGGATTGTTCCGTTTGAAGTGCGTTTGAGCCGGTGTTGCCTTTATGGTGATGGCCTGCGCACTTGAGCCGGGATAATTCAGGTGGTTCTGCCACAGCTGGTATCAGAGCTACAAGTGTACACCAGAGGTGTTGGAACCTTGAAAATTGTTTTCCGTATAAAATTGGAACAACAAAGAATTTTGGAAAGCTACGTTGGATTCGTTAAGGGTTGTGCATAGAACGTAAAGTCCTAGGGAATTTACGGGAATTACTAGGTGGTTATTTATGTATGGTTTATATTATCTGACTTCCAGCACTTTACTTTTTGTCAAACCATACTCACAAGCAACTCTTAATTCTTGTAACGACGCACCTACGTTGAGGTAAGAAGGTAAGGATCCTCAGTCAGCTGAGGGAGTCTGACCTTCCCGTCGGTGATGCGAGCCGAACGCTGCCCTCAAGCAGTGGCTTACTTGAGGTGCTTCCAATATACCGACTATTAGTTGACTATATTGGAAGTAAAGTGTGCTCAGTCAGCTGAGAGAGTCTGACCTTCCCGTCGGCGATGCGAACCAAACGCTACGCTCAAGCAGTGACCTACTTGAGCTGCTGCCAATATACCGATCTCGGTCGGCTATATTGGGAGTAAAGGAACTCGTGAATACGCCACTGAGTAGCGTATGTTAACGTTGGCCATACGGCGGAAATTGTATGGCTGCCGCTTCTATAGTGAGCGGTAATGTTTGGGGACGCTTTCATGAGTGCTGGCATGAAAGGTTCATTGGATATATATTTGTGTTCTGTCAATCTTATGCAGGTACACTAACTGCGATTCGATAAGTTAAGAACGGTTAGAATGTATCGACTAGCTATATAGGGAGAGCCGTATTTATGTATGCCACCGTGCTAACCACGTAAGCCCAACGATAGTTGGCAATTGTTTATCTTGTGAGGACGGTCAGGACGTGCATGCATATCTAGTTGATGTTTGAATTGGTTCTTAGTGTTTGAAGTTGTTACCTAAGCTTTGTAAGGAATTTCTAGTATGAATCCTCATAGATAAGTGTTAGTGTGCTTAAATCATGAGTGAGTTAAATTTTGATTTTAGTAGCATGCTTGTTAAATGCTTAGGTTTCCTTGGATGAAAAATAGGGTTTTGAGTCATGCCTTCATCCTAAGCCCCATGTTGTTAAAAGGATCTCTTCATTCCTTAGAATCTCAAATGATGAACCAGTACCGATTGTGGTTTGTTATTTTCTGAGTTTGGAACCATGTCATCTTTTGAATTAGGATCACATTTGCTTTACCGCAGTCTTCTTAAAGCTTTATTTGAGAAGTCTTGAGATAATCACATTACTCACATTTGAATCCTTTTTTATTCAGATGGCGGCTTGTCCTCAGATGTATTGGGATGAGGAGGGAAATGCTCATACCGACTGTCTGTACTGGGAGGGTTTTCCGAGGATTCTTTGGGATTCACTTCGTATCTTCCACTACCCAGATCCACCCCAGTACACGGGACGCCAGTTTTCTGAGGATGGAATTCAGAAGAATAGGGTTACCATGACCATTCCTTAGCACCCCACCTTGGATTGGCCACCTATTGATATTGAGGTGGTAGGATATCGTTTGGTGGACGCTTTTGAGACGGCAGCCCTCAGAGCTATTACTACTTTTTGTGAGCACCATCCTGAGGAGGTAGCTGCATATCCTATTGGTTTGTTTCCAGCTGTCAGTGCTGGTAATGCAGAGTGGCTCTTCAGGACCACACACTTTGGGCACTTAATTGGAGATGTAGCTGTGGAGACTATTCAGGCAGTAGTCAGATATATGAATGCGCAGTCTCACTACCAGATACTTCAGCAGCGACACATGGAGCAGGTGATAGACTTAGCCCAGTCCTTCTAGCGAGGTCTTCGTTTGAGGGATACTCAGATTCGGGGACTTCAGGATGCCGTTGCTGGTAGGGATCAGGCCATTGCACAGTTTGAGCATCAGGCTTTAGAGCATGGTGCTGAGATAGAGCAGCGCAACACAGTTATTGGTTTTCTTCAGGGGCAGGTGAATGAGCTTCAAGCAGATTGGGCTGACGCTTTAGCCCATATTGGTGCGCTCCAGGAGCAACTAGATGTTCCAGCCGAGCCTGCAACAGCAGAAGAGGACCCAGAGGAGATTGAGGGAGTTTCTGACTTGGATTCGGAGCACGCACTTGCTGAGCCTAACCCTCAGCCGGACGACTCTTCTTCCGGCAGTGCCTCTTCTGTGGGCAACCTCGACGACTTCTAGGCGTCTTAGACTTGTCCTAGATAGTTGTGTTTTCTATTATTGTAGCATTTGTACATAGAGAAGATGATGTTGTAAAATAGCCCTAGGGAGGAGTACCACTTGTTGTATTATATGTGGTAAGGATGTATGATGCTAGGTTGTATGAGAAAGGCTACTTTGGATGTAATATAAGTAGCGACTACCAGTTTGAAAATCATGATCTTCCTACTTGCCAAATCTCTTCTTTTGTGCATTTCCACGCTGTTTGATGAATACTAAGATGTTGCAAATTTTGTGGCATGTATGCTCATCAAATTTTAGACTGTTGAATCTATGAGACTATATTTTAGTCCAATCACTTTTATGATCTCTGTTGATTAGCAACGTAGCACAGAACGGTGAAGAGTGAATTGCTAGATTAGCTTCTTTACCCTTTTACTCTCAGCATTGAGTATGAATACGATGGAGCATGAAGCCATCTAACAGTTGACCAATTCTGAGTTTTATGGGTTGTACAAATATGTGTTGAGCATATTGTGCTACACCGCATTTAGTTAAATTCTGCTGATTCTATTTTGATATCCAATGTTTGATCACTGCATTTACCATTGATTTTGGGAGCAAGAGAAATGTATCTAATGGATGTCTTCCATAATTACAGATGGTTGGTCAAACTCGTGGAACGCCTGAAGGCTTCGGCCGTGAGAGTGGCAGTGGATCTCAGCAACCACCGCCACCACCGTCGAATCTGCACGAGTTGATGGCCATGCAGACTGAGCTGCTTCGTCAGTTGGTCCAAGGGCAACAAAATCAGCCCCGCCAACATCATGGAGGTCGGGATGCTCAACCCGCGGGTTACCAGGAGTTCTTTGGTACCCAACCTCCACTCTTCAGCCGAGCTGATGACCCACTAGATGCTGATGCGTGGCTCTGTACTATCAATTCCAAGTTTGCTCTGTTAGCGGTACCGTGTGCTGATGCCAACAAGGCCCACTTTGCCGCCCAACAACTTCGTGGTCCTGCGCGCATATGGTGGGATCATTATTGTGAGATGCAGCCTGCTGAGCATGTCATCTCTTGGGAGGAATTTCGAACTGCCTTCAGATCACATCATATTCCTGAGGGACTGATAGAGAGAAAGTTGAATGAATTCTTGGCTCTAAATCAAGGAACCCGCACTGTTCTTCAATATGCACAGACTTTCAATCACCTGTGCCAATATGCGGGCCATCATGCTGATACGGATGCCAAGAAACGTGACCGTTTTCTTCGTGGCCTCACTACCAAGCTCAAGGAACGCCTGAACCTTGTTCAGCCCAACACCTACAATGAGCTGGTCAACCTAGCAATTACTCAAGAGGACTGCATCACTGCCCATCGTGCTGAGAAGAAGCGGAAGGCACCCACAGGACCCTCGAGTGCCCAGCCACCGATGTATCGTCTGGTGCAAAATACTCCACCCAGACCTCCACAGGGAAATGCCCCAGTGGGCAGGCTTGTCTTTAGGCCGCCCCAGCAGCAGGGAGGATTCAGACCTCCAGTGCCTCAGCAGCAGCAACAGCAACAGCAGCAGCAGCAGCAGCAATCTAGCCCAAGGCCAAATGCCCCACAGTTCAATAGTGGGAATGGTAATAATCGATGCTTCAACTGCGGCAGTACATCTCACTTTGCCAAGAATTGTCCGCAGCCCAGAAGGAATAATCCAGGGCAAAACTCCAACCAGAACAACAATAAGGGCAAGGGCAAGAGGCAAATGGTGCAAGTTCGACAAGGGCGAGTTAATTTCACCACTCTCGCAGACCTTCCAGAAGGAGCACCAGTTATGACGGGTACTTTCTCTATCCACAACAAACCCGCAGTCATATTATTTGATTCTGGTGCAACGCATAGTTTTATAAGTGCCAAATTTGGAGCAAGATTAGGATTGGATTTTTGTCATACTAAGGGGTCTTTTATGATAACAACCCCTGGTGGGAAGATAGCTTCCAATCAAATCACTAGGTATGTGCCAATTAAGCTGGGTAGCAAATTGATAAAGACATATTTGATCCTGTTGAACTTAGAAGGCATGGATGTTATTTTGGGCATGAATTGGATGACTACACATAAAGTACTGTTAGATATCTCTTCTCGAGCTGTCGAGATAGATTCACCACATCAAGGAGCCACCATACTCTATCTCCCACAACGAGAGTGCTTCAACTCTTGTGCCTATGCCACAAAAGAAATTAAACTTGAAGACATCGCTGTTGTGTGGGAGTATGCGGATGTATTTCCATATGATTTGCCTGGAATGCCCCCTGATAGAGATATCGAGTTTGTTATTGAACTTCAACCCGGTACCGCCCCTATTTCAAAGAGGTCGTATCGAATGCCTCCAAATGAGTTAGCAGAATTGAAAGTCCAACTCCAAGACCTTCTTGACAAGGGCTTTATACGTCCAAGCTCTTCACCCTGGGGATGTCCAGCCCTGTTTGTGAAGAAGAAAGACAACAGCTTGAGGCTATGTGTTGATTAACGACCACTCAATGCGGTCACTATTAAAAATAAGTATCCTCTTCCCCGCATTGATATACTGTTTGATCAGTTAGCTGGAGCCAAGGTTTTCTCTAAGATCGATCTTCGTTCTGGCTACCACCAAATAAAGATCAGGCCTTGTGATATTCCAAAGACTGCTTTCTCGACCAGATAAGGACTTTATGAATATCTGGTTATGTCTTTTGGTCTTACCAACGCCCCAGCATATTTCATGTACTTGATGAATTCCGTCTTTATGCCGGAGCTGGATAAATTCGTCGTAGTATTCATTGACGATATTTTGATCTACTCCAAGAATGAAGAAGATCATGCTGAGCATTTGCGTATCGTTCTTCAACGATTACGAGATCATCATCTTTATGCCAAATTCTCCAAGTGTGAATTTTGGTTGGACAGTGTGAAATTCTTAGGCCACACTATCTCCAGTGATGGTATATCTGTTGATCCAACTAAAGTACAAGAAGTGATGGATTGGGAATCTCCAACTTCAGTTCATCAAATTCACAGTTTTCTTGGTTTAGCTGGATACTATCGTCGATTCATCCCTGATTTCTCCAGAATAGCCAAGCCTATGACGGAGTTATTGAAGAAGGGAGTGAAATTTGTTTGGAATGACAAATGTGAAGAAGCCTTTCAAACTCTCAAAGCTCGACTCACTACTGCTCCAGTGTTGGCTACACCGGACAGTACCAAACCTTTTGATGTCTATTGTGATGCTTCGGGTACGGGACTTGGTTGTGTGCTTATGCAAGACAATCGGGTTATTGCTTATGCATCAAGAGCTCTCCGGAATCATGAGAAGAATTATCCAACACATGATCTGGAGTTAGCAGCGGTTATACACGCTCTCAAGCTAAGGAGACATCATCTTATGGGAACTCATTGTAATATTTACACTGACCATAAGAGTCTCAAATATATCTTCACCCAAGCTGATCTCAACATGAGACAGAGGCGTTGGCTAGAGTTGATAAAGGATTATGATCTAGAAGTGCACTATCATCCAGGAAAGGCTAATGTGGTTGCGGATGCACTCAGCCGCAAGTCACAATGCCATTGTCTATCTGTAGAACCATTCAATGAAACTCTATGCCAAGAAATGATGAAGTTGAACCTAGAAATGGTACCACAAGGAAGCTTGAACCATATATCTATTGAGCCTACACTTCATGATAGCATCATCATGGCACAATTACATGATGAGGGTATCAAGGTAATCAAGGAAAAGTTATCCCAAGGTGAAGCAAAGTACAAATGTTTCCGAGTGGATCATAGAGGAGTTTATGGTTTGAATCTCGATTCGTTGTACCCAAGGATCATCAACTTAGAAAACAAATTCTTGACGAAGCCCATCTATCGAAGTTTTCGATTCATCCGGGTAGTACAAAGATGTACCAAGATCTTAAACAAAATTTCTGGTGGACTCGAATGAAAAGAGAGATCGCCAGATATGTTTCTGAGTGTGATGTCTGTCAAAGAGTTAAGGCTAGTCACTTGAAAGTAGCTGGTACTCTCCAACCTTTACCCATTCCGTCCTGGAAATGGGAGGACATCAGTATGGATTTTATTGTCGGTTTACCCAACACTTCTCAGAAGCATGATTCTATTTGGGTAATCGTTGATAGACTCACCAAGACCGCTCATTTTATTCCAGTGCATACAACTTATTCTGCCAAGAGGTATGCAGAGATTTATCTCGATCAAATTGTTCGTTTGCATGGAGTTTCAAAGATGATCATTTCTGATCGTGGGGCTCAGTTTATTGCACGTTTCTGGGAGCAATTGCAAGAATCTCTTGGAACAAAATTGATTCGTAGTTCATCTTATCATCCACAGACTGATGGGCAAACGGAGCGAATCAATCAAATCCTTGAAGACATGTTGAGGGCATGTGCTATTCAATATGGCAAGAACTGGGACAAATGCCTAGCATTGGCAGAATTCTCATATAATAACAGTTATCAATCCAGCTTGCAAATGGCACCATTTGAAGCGTTATACGGACGAAGGTGTCGAACTCCTTTGAGTTGGTCACAAGCTGGAGAACGTAAAATCTTTGGGCCAGATTTAGTCTCTGAGGCAGAGGAGAAAGTCAAAGTTATCCAAACTAATCTTAAAGCAGCTCAATCAAGACAGAAAAGTTATGCAGACAAAAGAAGAGATCCTTTACAATTCGAGGTAGGGGATTTCGTATATTTGCGAGTATCTCCTACTAGAGGTGTTCAACGTTTTGGCGTAAAAGGGAAATTAGCACCCCGATACATCGGACCTTTTGAAATTATCGAAACTTGTGGACCAGTTGCCTACCGACTTCGTCTTCCTTCTCAGTTGGCCGCCATTCATGATGTCTTCCATGTATCACAACTTCGGAAGTGCAACAGGGTACCTACTGAGATCCTTGAACCACAAGATATCGAGATTGAATCCGATCTATCTTATACGGAGTATCCAATCAAGATTCTTGACACCAAGGAAAGAAGTACTAGAAGGGAGAAGATTAAAATGTACAAAATCCAATGGAATCATCATACTGAAGAAGAAGCGACTTGGGAGACTGAAAATTTTCTCCAAAGAAACTTTCCCGACTTCCATAGAACAAATCCAGGTATCAAACCTTTCCATTATTAGTCTTCCTGTAATCTCGGGGCGATATTCCTTTTAGGGGGGAAGGCTGTGACACCCTAGGTGTCTGCACATTAGTGTTGCATACCTTTTATACATCATGTGCTTGTTTTGCTTGAAAAAGGACCTTTTTGTAATTATAAAATGTTATATGTGTAATTATGATTTTATGCAAGGTCCTTTCTGCAGTTATATTTGAATTGGGTGTGCAATTATAGCTTTTGTGGAGGGTGCTTTTGCAAAATGTGGTGTAATCATTACATGGCAGAAAACCTTTCAAATCAGCCCAAGTTTCGATTGAAATTTCATTGAAAAAGACAAATTCCTTTGAATTCAAATTCCTTTCTTTGTTTTCAAAATTAGCTCTCTATCCTTTGGTCAAATAAATTTTTGCACAACATCAAAGTTGTAGATCTTGAAAAGTTGAACAACTTTCATGTTGAGCACTTTTTCATTTGAGCTTTAGTTTAAAAGTTATTGCTTGTTTTCAGTTTGGTCCCAGAAATTTTCAGAAATTGCAAACCAGCCCTTTTTCTTCTTCCTCCAGCCCTCTCCTCTGTTTTTCTCTGCCGCCGCCGCAGAGCCTGTCGCCGGCGCCGTGGAGAGCCCGCCCGGCCGCCCTTCGCTCTGCGCTGGCGCCCACGCGTCGCCCCAGAGCTTCTCCACCGCCCTTGGCTGCGCGCTGGAGCCTCCCCTGCAGTGCCACGCCGCCCAGTGCCGCCGCATGGCCGCCACCGCGACGCCGCCGTGGAGCGCCCCCTGTCGAGGCCGCCGCCCTCCCCTAGCGCGCGCACGGGCACTACTTAAACCCCAGAGTTCCATTCCGCTTGCCCTTTTGCTCTCTCCTCGTTCCCACGCCACAGAACGCCGCCGCCGTCACCCACAGAACCCCGGCGAGCTCACCCCGCCGCGGAGCCGCCTCACCGCCGCTCCTCCGCCCGCTCTGACCCCCTAGAAAGCATCGCATCGCCCCCGCGCAGCTCCCCGACCACAGCCCCTCGCCCAACCCTCACCGGAGAACCCTAGCCGCCGTCGAACTCCGCCGCCGACCCGCTTGCTCCGTCGAGCCGCCTCCTCCGAGCCCCTCCCCGCACCCCTAGACCACCCAGAGGTGTGCCTTGAACCCATGAAGCCCCCACACCCCTCCACCCTCGCCGCCGGTGAGCCCCTCGCCGGGATTTGGCCGGTCAAACCCCGCCTCCCCTCTCTGACCCGGGCAAGGGCTTCGGTACTAGAATTTGAGAAACCCCAGGGGGTTTTCTGAGTAGTCAGTGACACATATGAATAGTGCTATAGGGACTTGTTTGTAATAGTTTGCTGCAAACTTTGAAATTCTATATCAATTCATAGGAAATTTGTAAAATAGCAAATCTTGATGTTGGAATCCTCTTGATGAGCTCTATGCAGTAGAACCATAATATGTTAGGCTTTAGTTGCAAGTTTTTGCTGAAAAATTTGATTTGTGTTACTAGAGCATATATATTAGTTGTTTTTATCTTTTTCTTAGCTACTGTTTGAAAGATTGTCTTGCTCTGAAACTATTATGGTGGTTTGTTCTTATAACACTAATATTGCTATAAATATTTCATGATCAGTTCTCTGTTGTAGCTATTTATTTGATTTAATCCTTGTTTAGTAGACTTTATTTATGGTAAATAGTTTCTGTTCAGTTCGGCTTAGGAATAACTGATTAATCCTCTGCTATGACCGACTCTTTTGACCAAATTTGGTGTCAGTCAGGTCGGCTCAGTTTTGGCTCTGTTATGACCGACACTTTTGACTGAATCAATCTGTCAGTTGTAGCGCTTCATCTCACATCAGTCATAACTCCCTCATCTGAAGTCCGAAGTTGAGGGGTGTAGGCCAATTGAATCAACTACAATTGAATCTATCAAACACAATTACTCCTTTTTTTTCTCTCTTTGTCATTACTTTTCAAGACCTAGTTGTTGTACATTCTTCGTCTCAATGGTGATCTACAATGCCCTAGCCAGCCTACCGAGCCTAGGGTACTCCATTGGCCGCCACGCCATAATAGATCCCTCCCGGGGCGGCATTCTTTGGATTCGAGTCCTTTGATGGCGTGCCTGCGCATTGCGCTCATTGTTGAGGGCACACGGTGCATGTTCAGTGGACACATCTTTGTGTCAACACATTTATCTTGTTAAATCTATCTTTATTGGTTGTTCGCTTTTCATTTATAAAAGTAATTACAATATATATAATTACTTGGTTCAGCCACATCAACATCTGCATCACTATTGGGATCCATAAGGATTTATTACTATTTCTTTGTTCTCTGAATCAGCCACCTTCATTATTATAACTATCCAATCAACTTCGTGCACATCTTATATCCATGAAATGCTTGTCTTATTTGTTTCTTTCTTCTCTAACCAAAGAATAACTCAAAAATCTATTATTTTTCATTCAAGAGATTTCTCATGTGGCTTTCAACGTAATCTCTACAAATGCACCATTATACGAGCTTGTCTTTATTAAAAAAATCTATCATTTTTTGTTGTTTTAACAAATTCGATCTAAGTGCTTATTTGTCTTACTATATGCTCTCAATAGCATTTTATTTAAAAAATATTGTATTTTTTTATTATAGTTTATCAAAAAGCTCTCTCAAATCCGGCAACAACGCACGGGGAATCACCTAGTTCTTATTCAAGTTTTGACCTCTAGCACCATGGCGTCGACAATTAATTCACCCGCCGGTTAACATGCTTCTATCACATGTCTCAAGCGCTGCACAAAATGCTTATATAAATTCTTCCATTGTTTTGGGCAAGCATAAACATTCTACATACATACTTATTATATATTTGTGCTTCAATCCGTGAGAATAATTATCACAAAACTGAGATAATGGCAAAGACATATGTAAAAATACTATTATTGTTCAGACCCATCGAGATGGGCGAATTTAACCGAGACCCGAGAACCGAACCGAACTAACCGAGAACCGAAACCGAAACCGAAAGAACCAGAACCGAGAATTTCGGTTCCCAATTCTCAGGAACCGAAATTTTTGGTTCGGTTCAGTTCTTGAGCTCGGTTAACCGAGAAACCGAGCCCATATGCAATTTAACTCCACAAAGCCAGTAGGCCCAAGCCAAAGGCCCATCCAGCCAACATTCTGACCCTAGCCCACCGTCTGCACCCCACCCGGCCACTCCCTACGCCAAGTCGCCAACCTCTCCCGGCGCCCCCTCCCACCCCGCCGCCCCCGTCCCTCGACCCCTTCTCCAGATTCTAGACTCTAGTCCGCCACTGCGGTCCAGCTCCTGGCGCGGGCGCGTGCGGCCGCGGCCTGCGGAGGCAGGGCGGCGGCGGCAGCAGGGCGGCGCACAGCCGCGGCCCGCGGAGGCAGGGTGGCGACGGTGGTAGGCCCGCCTGGCCGTTGACGCCCCTCCCCATCTCCGACTCGCGCCGGCCGCTGCGGCCTCCCGCGCTGGCGTCGGGCCCATCCTCCTCCTCGCCAGCCCCGGCCCCGGCTCGCAGCCAGAGGCGTGCGCAGACGGGCGGCCCAAGGCTCGGCTCGGCGGCGGACACGGCTCGTGAGCTCCGCGGCGACGAAGGCGTGCGCGAGCTCTGCCGGTGTCCTAGCCCCTCGACTCTTGCCTCCTAGATAGGCGCCTCGGTGTGGCAGCCGGAGGCGCACGTCGACGCGGCGGCCTGAGGCACGGGCAGACGCGGTGGCCTGAGGCTCAGCACCCAAGCTCCACGGCGACGACAGCCATGATGCCGGCAGGGGAAATGGATCCCATGGAGAGAGATGACAAGTGGGTCCCCGCGCCCGCAAGCTCGCTCGTGCGGCTACCATCGGCCGTTGGGAGGCGGAGCAGTCGCGGGGACGAGGCGCCGCCGGACGGAGGCGGAGAGGGCGTGGGAGCGAGGACGCCTGCCGGAGGCAGAGGCGAGGCCGCCGGCCGGAGCAGGAGCGGGGTCAAGGCGCAGCCGGCGGGAGGCGGAGCGGCCGGCCGCGGGGTTGAGGCGCACCGTCGGGAGGTGGAGCGGCCATGGGGACGAGGCGCCGCCGTCCGGAGCGGAGCGGCGGGGTCAAGGCGCAGCCGGCGGGAGGCGGAGCGGCCGACCGCGGGGTTGAGGCGCGCCGTCGGGAGGTGGAGCGGCCATGGGGACGAGGCGCCGCCGTCCGGAGCGGAGCGGCGGGAGGCCGGCAAGGACGACGACGACCGCACGGGGTGGGAGGCCGGCGTCGCCGCGGAGGAACGCGGCGCGCAGGCAAGAGGAGAGAGAGGTGACAAGTGGGCCCCACATGTCATTGAGGGAATGAGCAGTGACGTGGACTGACATGTGGGCCCCGCGTGCCACGTCGGCAAAACCGCTCCTGAAACCGTTTGCTACAGTACTCAAGGGGGTAATTTGGACGGTTTTGATAGTACGAGGACCCAGAGTGTCCGGTTTCGTAATTCGAGGTTGAAATCCGGACTAACATGACTGTTGGAGGTTGAAAAATAGACTTTTCCCTTAAATTTATTGTGCACACAGCAGCAGAAACCCCTTAAATTTATTGTGCATGCAGCATCAGAAACCCTTCAAAAAAGGAAAACAACTCTGTACCTCGCTCACGTGTCAGAAGATTTTTTTTCTCACCTTCCACTGTTTGAGATTCGTGCAAACAAATTACATTCATTGGATCCCACTCAAACCCTAGCACCATCACCTCATCCTCTTCACTAGACTTGCTGCCCACCGCCACCCTGTTGCTCTCCGGCGCGCCCGCCAGCCGCCCCCGTGACAACCATGCTGCCACGTACCTCCGCTGGCCGCGCGGCCTTTCGTCACCACCCTCCCCGTCGGCCAGCGCCTGCGGCACCGCCCCTGGCGCCGCCGCTCGCAGCGCTGACTTGTATGCGCGCCGCCGCCCCTGGAGCATGCACACCACCGCGCCCCGCGCTGGCGCATTGCCGCCGGCTGGCCCGCCGTGGCCTCGCGCCCCCGCCGGCCGACGCACTCTGGCCCGCCGGAGCTTCGGCCGCCTACGCCGTTGTTGGAGAAGAAAGGTCTCCATTTTTTTTAGAAAAAATGTTGATTTGAGTTTTTGTAGATATTGAATCTATTATGTTGAGTTGTTGAGGTAGTTTGTAAAAAATGTTGAATGTAGTATTTTTTTTCAAAATTTGTTGCACTGTATTTCTAGAAAATGTTGAACATATTCATTTTAAATGTAGAACTACTTTTCAAAAAATGTTGAATCTAATTACATCTTTAATTGGACCTAATAAGCTTTATATAGATACCTAGATTATTCATCTTGTGGAAGTTATATAGGATCCCCCTCTCTCAGACCCTAAGAATGATGGTACGGTAGAACCCGAAAGCCGCTATAGTAGAAGATTACAAGCTATTGGCTCTTTTTTTTATGAATATCAAAAAGCCGTAGAGTAATATGCGGAGGCAAACTCATGTAGTTTTCCAACTGCAAATTAAATGAAGACCTCGCTTGTTTACTGGGCACATTATATAATTATGCTTTTATATGCTAGATTATATAATCTTAAATATGAAGAATAAACTATGCGTGATTATATAATGTAACAGACCCGAAGTATTCCTAGGCAGCATACTCCCTCCGTACTCGTAAAGGAAGTCGTTTTGGACAATGACACGGACTGCGAAAGACAATTTTGACTTCTTGATTCTATAAAAATATTTATCAAAAAGTGATATATGTATATTTTTTAAGATAGAACTATTCATATAATTTTTATATTTTCAAACTCAACAACTTGAGAGTTATTCATGATTTATATTTGGTTTGACACTTCCTTTACGAGTAAGGGGGAGTATACTACAATTTTATGAGCTCCATGACTAAAACACACAGTTACCTCACACAATGGATGCCATGGCTTTGATGTTTTTCTTGAGAATACCTCAATTATAATTAATTTCATTTTGCATATTATTTCATGCCATTTTTCCCTTGCCAACTTTAAATGGTATAGCTTGCAGCCCGAGTGGTCTTTTTTTTTTAGAAAGCAGCGCAGGTGGTCTTTTGTGTATTGGAGTTGTGAATGAGCCAAAATGGGTTGGCAACCAAACAGGCGGACGGTTTAGATTGGACCAGATTGCGGGGAAATAAATTTTGTTCGCCTAAACGTCGTTTAGCCCATTTAAACATCGTCTAAATGCTACACAGTGCCACACTGTTTTTATTTAATCGGTTGTTTTGACTGTTTAAATTACCATTTTTTTCCGTTTAAACACCCGTTCTGCTAGAATAATGGGCTAAACAGTAGGTGACTGACTCTTTTTAGCGTTAAGGATAACACTATGGCCATGTTTAGTTCCTTTGGCGTGAATTTTTTGAAAGAGAATAATCTTACTATTTCGGAGTACTAAATAAAATTTATGTACATAATTTTTTGCACGGATGAGTTATAAATCGCAAGATGAATCTAATGAGCCTCATTAATTCATAATTAGCAAATGGTTACTGTAGCATCACTATGGGAAATCATGGATTAAGTAGGCTCATTAAATTTGTCTCGCGATTTACAACTCATCTGTAAAAAGTTGTTTAAACAGATTTTATTTAATAATTTATGCATGTGTCTAAATATTCGATGTGACGGGTTTTAGGATAATTTTTTTGGATCCAAACACGGCCTATGTGGGTTGGATCGGTGGATTGGCTTGGACGGGGCTAGATTGCGAGGAATAAACCATGTGGGTTGGATCGGCGGTTTGGCGACTTTGTACAGCTTGGGCTGGTTTTGCTTTGCATTGGTACGGACGTGATTCATATCCATCTTGTGGAAGATAATTTTTTACACACCTTCCACTTTATGATCCGTGCGGAGTTAATCTAACTGTCCATATCGAATGTGCTGGTAGATGGATAAAAGGCAGGCCGATCGGTGGACCCGTCCATGCATGCATGCGCTAGTTCGATAGGACCTGGGAGATGCGCAAGCAGGTTGGACTGGTGGCAACCTCCGGCTGGAGGACGGGTGCTGGATTTCTATATTTCAAACTTAATTTTCTTCCAAACCACACATCTAATTTTAAATCTGTTTGAACTATTATGTTCTTTAGAATTATTTTAACTAAATGAGATCCAATAGCACTTTTACTTTGTTCCTATTCTGCTATTTTAAAATGCGAACATTTTATATCCACTACTTCAACATTTGAAGTATACTATTTCAACATGATCATAAAAATGTTGAACTACATCTATACAATGTTGAATCTAGTAGTTTACATTATTGATGTAATTATGTTGAAATTACTATATTGCGCCATTTGGAGTACTACGTCAACATCTGCTCATGTTTTTTTTTGAAAAGAAAAGAGAAGTACCTGAGCTTGATAAAATTAGTACCATGATGCTGTCGTCATTGATGATGCCCATAGTATATTTATTTATTGGTGCGGTCAAGTATTGCTGCCTTGCGCTCCTCCGCTGAGGCCCAGCGTGTGCTCCAGCCGTTAAAAATGATTTTGGGCCGATTTGGGCCTGTTAGTTGTATAAGATTGGGCTGCTAATGAATTAAAGATCTCACAGTTAACTTTCTTTCACAAGATGCATCGGTACGGACCCCTAAAAAAAACAAGCGCAACTGTTAACAGAGATATACAGTAAAATCATAGACATCGCAGTAAAAGCTGATGACTCTCACAAGTACACGCATCCCAAGCATTGCTTAACATTTTTTTTTCTAAACGAATCCTTTTGATGTACAATACAAGACCTTCACGCAGCTGGTCAGATGGATCACGGGACGGAAGTCATAATCAAAAGGGGGAAATGCAGGATCATCGATCCTACGAGGCAACAAGGCGAAATAGAAGAAGACAACGTCTTCCATTCCATCAGCAGCAACACCGTCATCTTGCTTTCGATTTCGATGCGTGACGCTCGGCGTGCTTTCGACCGCGGGTAGACAATATGGAGAAATTTCGTGGAGCGTGATCAACAGAGGTGCGGTAAGATGTGCAGTGCCGCGCCGTAATTGAACACGAACGATGCTGACTGATGATGCACATACAGAAGACACGTGGAGAGTATCCATGCATGTAGAGTCTTGTTTGCTATCTTTGACCAGTGACCATCTTGGCCGCCGTGCACGCACACGCACTTGTAAATCCACAGATGGTTCGACCCTTGGAAGTTGTATGACAATAGATTCCATGCCCATGCTCGGGAAACTAATCAAAGACTTTGTGAGCCAACCTGTACTATTTTTACTCCGACCACCTGCCAATAATTTTCAGAAGAGATTGAAATCCTTCAGTTTGTTGCTTAAGAGACTTCTCATTTTAAGAAATCTTGTGCTTGCTTTTTTATTTAGCTTTTTGATCTTTTGAATTAGCTAGCTTGTTTTACTTTCTTCTTCTTTTAACCTTTTTCTGTATGATTAATTTGTGTTGGGTATTGTCACTGTATTCATCAAGGGGAGATTGAGGATCAATGGTGGTCACCCTGGATGATGAGTGATTTGATAGCGTTGTGTGAATTAGATGTATCTCTTATCTCGTGATGTGTAGGTGTAGAATGCGACGTGACGGCTCATGACAAGTAGTAAAGGGTGAACTATGGATCACGTGGTGATGATCATGAGGTGGTGAAGGGTGGTGAAGGATAAGTGAAAATTTAGCACCAAAAGAACCAGTCGCTCTGTTCTACTAACAACCACTAGCAGTGTTTTTTCTCTCACACCAAATCAGTTTTAGTTCTTTTTATTGTGATTAGTCCTAGTCTTTTCTCCGAGATTCTTGATTAACATTTTAGTAAAGCTTTATTTTTTGCTTGATTTTGAGCTTTACTAATCATTGTTGATTCGTTGCATGCTTAGTAAAGAAAGCTCTTTTGCGAGTCTTATTGGAAAAGCTTTTTCGACGTTTTCACTGCCAGAAAACTGATCATTCGTCCGCGGAGGCTAGTACCGGGCGCACTTTGGCCTGGTACTAACGTGCATATTTAGTACCGGGCCAAAGCTACAGTACCCCTGGAACAATTTAGTACTGGCTGGAGCCACCAGACGGTACTACAGTGCGCCACCGACAGCCGGGCGCAACGGCTAAGTGGCCACTTAGTAGTGGCTGGAGACACCAGTCGGTACTAAATGGAGCCGAGCCAATTTAGTACCGGCTGGTGGCTTCAGCCGGTACAAAATTACGACTTCTAGTACCGGCTGGAGCCACCAGCCGGTACTAATCCGCCCACTATAAATCAGCTCGTCTTCTTCCTCCCCGAGCCCGAGCCAACCATTTGACCGAGCTCAGGCTTTCTTCCCATTGCGAGTTAGAGAGGAGGTGCTGCCCCATTTTCTTAAGTTTTGTGGAGATTTCACTCATCCAAGTGCACTAAAGGTTTGTAACTTCTTCCTCTCTTGTTTGATGGTATATATTATTTGTTTCATACTTTGTAGTTTGAGAAATTTGTGATTTTTAGAAATATATAGAATGATCATGTTTTCTATGATTTATGGATGGATTTGAGATGCATAGAACCCATTACTTGAATTTGGAGAAGGTGTATTGGATAGTTTCAATGTGGATAATTTATAGGGATTTTTTTTCAATTTTTTTCAATTGGCATGGTTAATTAGTTTGGTATTTGTTATGAATTTAGTTGCATTATTTTGGCACTGTAATGATGTATTTATTCGGGCTCATATGGGCTGGTTAATTAGTTTCAAGTGGTATGGTTAATTAGTTTGCATTATTTATGTTTTCATTTTAATTCTAATAATTTGTTCAGATTTTTACATTTATTTGATTAGTGGACTGAAATTAGTTTTGTTTCTTAATGAGACATATAATTAATATGTTATTAATATTACTTATTAGAAATGCCTTTGCAACATGATGCCTTTGAGCGTCGAGCTGCGGCTCGGGCAGCGGTACGCAATCAATTGGAGCGCACCGGTCATTCGCTTGAGTTCCACCCTGCAGAGCGTGTTGGTCTTGTTAGCGGTCGTATTCGTCATTTGATTAAGAAAGTTTTTCATATATTCTCCCTCGGCAAAGAAAGCCGTAAATTTTATCGTGAATTTAATGTCGAGTTGCATGGTACTGATGATGATCGTAAGTTGATGGCTCGATATAATGCAAGACGTGAAGAGTCGGGGCTGGCGGAATAAGACCGTTCCGTGTCAAGACTTCGCGAGGCAGTTTACGAGGCATCGGTCAAAAGATATCATGATGAGTAGTTTGAATTAGGTAGCTAGCATGTAGTGTAATCTATATTTATTAATTTGGACTTTTGTATTTCAATGTTAAATTTGCGAAAATGGCAATTGTATTTCATTATGTTATGTGCCAAATGATATGAATACAAGTGTAATAATGTTGTTACTTAATACAAAATTGTAGATCGATGGACAGACAATGGATGCACGGCGACCGGTGCACCATGGCGTGGATTAATGGTCTAAAGTCTTTTCTCGATGCAGCGGAGGCCCACAAGTCATCGAAAGGTTTCATGTGTTGTCCATGCCGCCTTTGCCAAAATAAAAAGGAATACTCTAAGAGAAGCACTCTACACGCCCACATTTATGAAAAGTGTTTCATGGATAACTATACTCTTTGGACCAAGCACGGTGAACCTGGAGTTGTGATGCAAGATGGTGAAGAAGATGATGATCATAATATTGCAGACTCGGCTCATCTATAAGAAGCGGGAGCCTTTGAAGATGAGCCCATGGACGAGGCTGGAGAAAATGCAGCAGAAGACCAACCACCTGATGAATTAGGTCAGGTTCTAGTGGATTCACAAAGAGACTGTGAAACTTTAAAGGAGTCAAAGAAGTTTGAGAAGATGTTGGAGGATCACAAAAAATTATTGTATCCAGATTGCAAGCAGGGGCTTGAAAAGTTGGGTACCACACTTGAAATGCTGCAGTGGAAGGTAGCTAATGGTGTCACCGATAAGGGATTTGAGGAGCTACTTGGAATCGTAAAGAACATGCTTTCAGAGGGGAATGAACTACCCTCTACAACATATGAAGCAAAGAAGGTTGTTTGCCCTCTTGGATTGGAGGTACAGAAAATTCACACATGTCCTAATGATTGTATTCTCTATCGAGGCGAAGAATATGAGAAACTGGATGCTTGTCCTGTCTGTGATGCAAAACGGTACAAGATCAGGCAAAATAATCCTGGTGAGGTTGACGGGGAGCCCGTCGAGAAAAAAGTTCCCGCTAAGGTGATGTGGTATTTCCCAGTAATACCACGTTTGAAGCGCTTTTTCAGAAATAAATCTAATGCTAAATTGATGCGGTGGCACAAAGAAGTGCGTAAGTAAAATCAGATGCTGAGACACCCTGCGGATGGGTCCCAGTGGAGAAACATGGATAGAGATTTCCCAGATTTTGATAACGACCCAAGGAACATAAAGTTCGGTTTAAGTACGGACGGAATGAATCCATTCGGCGAGTGGGGCAGCAGTCACAGTACATGGCCTGTGACCCTCTGTATGTTCAACCTTCCTTCTTGGCTATGCATGAAGTAGAAGTACATGATGATGCCGGTGCTTATCCAAGGCCCAAAACAACCAGGCAATGATATTGACGCGTACCTAAGACCGTTGGTTGATGAACTTTTGCTGCTGTGGAAGGAGGAAGGTGTACGTGTTTGGGACGAGTACAAACAGGAGAATTTTGACCTACGAGCATTGCTTTTCATTACCATCAACGATTGGCCTGCACTTAGCAATCTGTCTGGACAGTCGAATAAAGGATATCAGACATGCACTCATTGTCTAGAAGAAACCGACAGCTTGTATCTAAAAAATTGTAGGAAAGTCGTGTACATGGGTCATCGTCGATTCCTTCCCCTCAACCACCCCTTAAGAAGAAAAGGAAAACATTTCAAAGGCAAACCAGAAACTCGTGCTAAGCCTATGTTCCGAAACGGGAAGCGTGTTTTCTCGATGGTGTAGGATGTCCATGTCGTGTTTGGAAAGGGCCGTGGAAGCCAACAAGTTCCGAATGATAAAAACGGTCATGCCCCAATGTGGAAGAAGAAGTCCATACTATGGGAGCTCCCATATTGGGAAGTCCTGGAGGTCCGCAATGCAATCGATGTGATGCACTTGACGAAGAATCTTTGAGTGAACCTACTAGGATTCCTTGGTACGTATGGGCACTCAAAAGATACACTGGAAGCAAGACGTGATTTGAAAGAAACAAAACAACGAGAAGACCTACGTCCTGAGAAGAGAGAAAATGGACAGCACTACTTACGTCCTGCTAGCTACACTATCAGCAAAGAGGAGAAGGAAAGCATGTTTGATTGCTTGAACAGTATGAAGGTACCGTCCGGTTACTCCTCGAATATGCAGGGAAGAATTAATATGAAAGAGAAAAAGTTCACAAACTTAAAGTCTCATGATTGCCACGTTCTGATGACCCAATTGCTTCCAGTCGCGCTACGGGATTCTACCAGAAAATGTAAGATTAGCAGTGGTGAAGCTATGTGCATTTTTTAATGAAATTTCGCAGAAGCCAATCGATCCAAATAAGCTCACAAGGCTACAGAATGATGTGGTCTAATGTCTTGTCAGTTTTGAGATGGTCTTTCCACCTTTATTCTTTAATATTATGACCCATCTCCTGGTTCATATTGTGAAAGAGATAAATATTTTAGGCCATGTATTCCTGCACAATATGTTCCCTTTCGAGATACATGGCAGTTTTAAAGAAGTACGTTCGGAATCGTTCTCGGCCAGAAGGATGTATCGCCAAGGGCTATGGAACAGAGGAGGTCATTGATTTTTGTGTTGATTTTATTGATGAACTTAGTCCGATTTGGGTCCCCATGTCACGCTATGATGGGCGACTGAAAGAAAAGGGCACACTAGGTAAGAAATCTAATATGCACATCCCTGCAAGTGAAATCTGCAAAGCAAATTTCACCGTTCTACAGAATTCATCCCTCGTGGCCCCATATATGGATGAGCACATTAATATTGTCCGATCTGAAAACATAGGGAAGTCTGAGGCCTGCATTACACGTCATCACATAGATAGCTTTGCGGTTTGGATGAGAAGAAAACTCATAGGTGACAGCACGATTGATGTACAACTGCAATGGCTTGCTAGGGGACCATCGGCCGCAATCATGCAATACCAAGGGTACGAGATCAATGGATATACGTTTTACACAAGAGCCCAAGATGAAAAGAGCACGAATCAAAATAGTGGTGTGCGTATTGATGCAATAGGCCATGATAGAAGTAAGGACAGCTACTTTGGTGTCATAGAGGAAATATGGGAGCTTGACTATGGCCCCTTGAAGATTCCTTTGTTTCGATGCCAATGGGTGAATCGAGCAGGTGGCGGCGTAACGATAGACCGGTATGGGATGACAATAGTGGACTTCAAAAAGATTAGATATAAAGACGAATCATTCGCCCTCGCCAAGGATGTCACGCAGGTATTCTATGTGAAGGACATGTCAAGCAAACCTAAGAAAAATCAAGATAAGTCCGACGATGAGCCAAAACGTCACATAGTTCTTCCAGGATAATGAAAAATCATTGGAGTTGAAGACATTTCGGACAAGTCAGAAGATTTTGATCAGTTCGATGACCGTCCTCCATTCTCTGTCGATGTCGACACCAGCATCCTGTTATCCAAAGAGGACGCTCCTTACTTGCGCCGTGATCATGATCAAGGGACATTCGTAAAATGAAAAGTTATCAACGTTCCATTAAACAATGATGTGTAATTAATATGTTGTACTTCGATGTTTATCTGACCAAGTGATTGATGGAATATATTTGAAACTTATTTTGAACTCAATATGACGAGTTGAGAGCGTAAACCTACAATTGATTTGATTTTGAAACTTATTTTTTTCATTTTTATGCATTTGTATAATACATTAGACACTAAAACACATTTGACACACTAATATAACAAATTTTGATTTCAATACGATAAATTAAGTGCTTAAATAATAAATATATACTTTTGTATAATACTTTGGACACTAAAACACATTTGACACACTAATATAACAAATTTTGAACTCAATACGATAAATTAAGTGTTCAAATATTAAATATATGCATTTTTATGCATTTGTATAATACTTTACACACTAAAAACACATTTGACACACTAATATTACAAATTTTGAACTCAATACAATAAATTAAATGCTTAAATAATAAATATATGTATTTTTATAATACTTTAGACAATAAAACACATTTGACACACTAATATAACAAATTTTGAACTCAATACGATTAATTAAGTGTTTAAATATTAAATATATGCATTTTCATAATACATTAGACACTAGAACACATTTGACACACTAATATAATAAATTTTAAATTCAAAACGATTAATTAAGTGTTTAAATATTAAATATATGTATTTTTATGCATTTGTATAATACTTTACACACTAAAAACACATTTGACACACAAATATTACAAATTTTGAACTTAATATGATAAATTAAGTGCTTAAATAGTAAATTTATATAATTTCTAGGCTTTTATTGAATTTGAAATTTGAAATTTAGTGTCAATACTTTGAATTTAGTGCAAAGACTAATACTTATTAAGATAAATGTATGTTTAACAAAAATAATGTAATTTTGCATGGTGAAAATAGTACATATATCCATTTTTTAATTGTTTATTGAATTTTATTGCACATAATACATATTTAGATGAATTACAAAACAATTACAAAAATGGAAAAGGTAGAATTATTTTGGGAGTTTAGTACTGGGCCATGGTTACAGCCAGTACTAAACTGCCTCCTCAAATTTTCCCGTCTGTTGGGGACGTTTAGTACCGGCTGGTGCCACGGCCCGGTACTAAACGTGGCAGTTTAGTACAGGCTGGTGGCACCAGCCAGTACTAAACATCGCAGTAGACAGTTTAGTACCGGGCGCAGCCATGGCCCGGTACTAAATTGCTCTTCTATATAACCAGGGGGACTTGGCGATCGTCGACATTCCCCACCGACGCGAGAGACCGAACCGCTGCCGCCAGTCGTCGTCGCCGCCACCGCCGTCTAGCCCCCCGCGTGGCGCCCGAGGTCCTCCGCGCCGTCATGCACTACTCGCATCCGCCCCGCGCCGCCCCCTCCGGCGCCCTCCCACGCGCGCCGCCGCTGCCCGTCGTCGCGTCATCCCCTTCGACGCCGGCCTCCTCCGCGCTGCGCCGCCACCCGTACCTCCTCCGCACTGCCGCCTGTGCCTCCTCCAGCGCCGAGCAGCCTCCACCGCCCGCGCTTCCCTCCGTCCTGCCTCGTCCCCGCCGCCGCACCGAACCGGCGTTGCCGCCTCGCGCCTCCCCGACGTGAGGCCTCGGGCTGACATCAGCACGACTATGTGCTGAGGTCAGCCATTTTTTAATTAGTTTATAGGTTACTATAATTTGTAAAAAATTGAAGAACAATTGTAGAAATTTTAGAAACATTGTAGAAAATTATAGGTATTTTTTCAAATTATAGTAAATTTGTAGAAAATTTGTAAAACATTGGTAGATATATATGTAGAAATAATGAAAATAGTAGGAAAATGTTAGGAATTGATACGCAATAGTGAAAATTGTAGAAATTTTAGAAAATTTGCAGAAAATTATAGATATTTGTTCAAATTGTAGTAAATTTGTTGAAATTTTTAGAAAATGTATGGAAAATTATAGAAAATGTAGAGGAATTATGGAAAATTATGAAAAATGTGGCGAAATTATGGAAAATGTAGAGAAATTGTGAGAAATTATGGAAAATTATTGCTTAGGTATATTGTATAAAAATCTTGTATATTATAGAAAACTTCATGTCTTTACGGGCTTCACATTTATTGTTTTATTTTGTATTGTTGAATTGTGTATGTTATGAAATATATATAAAATTTATATTATAAACAGGTGTAATTAGTAGAAAATCTTAGAAAATTCAGGGCACATTTTATAAAATTCCAGGGCCCATTGTATATAAGATGTATATGATGTAAATTTTAGAAATTTTGTCCATGTATGCGTTGTACGACTTTATCGAAGGTGCACTTGTAATTTTTTATACATTGTCAATTAGTACAAAATTGCATATCAAACATATGTTGGTTCACATAGGAAACGAAATGGAACCCTTTCGCCGTGATGACAACGAGGCCTTTCTTGCGGACATAATTGGTACAGGCACGCACCACTATGAAGAGGATGCTGCCGAGGACGATGGCAACCCATACCTTAACGATACTGGAGATGGCGATGATAACCAGACAGAACAAACGACTGTGCAAGATGATAGCGCAGAGGTATATACAATTCGTGCTTATATATATAAACATACGCATTAATTCTGTACGTAAGTACAATGCGTACTAAATATATATTTTTTAGGCATCCGGATCGACTAGGAAACCAAAACGGAAACGAGGGTCGAAGAAAATCATGGAGGGGCACACTATTATCACTTCATTGCATCCTGACGGTGAACCAAAGTCTCCGAAGGGTGTGAAGACGATGGTGATGAATCAATGTGGATGTTATGTCAGGGACCACATTCCCATTAGCTTCAAGCTATGGAAGAAAAGTAAAGCCACAGATATCGATGCTGACGTCATTCCCGAGACCGAGAAAGAAATGTTATGGGCAGATGTGAAACGGCACTTCACCTTTCCGGAGGAAAAAGAACAGCTGTTTAAGGATTGGGTCATGAAGAAGATGGCTATTGCTTTTCAGACGTTCAAGAAAAATTTGAACAAATATTATGTTAAAAAGGGACTCACGCCGGACTTCGAGAAAAACTTCAAGAATCAACATCCTTATTGGGAGGCATTCGTGCAGTACAAGTCGTCTAAGGATAGCGAGAAGAAGACAGCCCAAGCCAAAGAGAATGCGAGCAAAAAGAAGCACTTCCATCATCTTGGGCAAGGAGGATATGTATCGGCGATTCCGAAATGGCAGAAGATGGAAGATGATCTCGTAGCCAAAGGAATCGTACCGGCGACTTTCAACTGGCCGTTGCGAGCAAAACATTACTTCTGCGCTCATGGAGGCTCATTGAATATGGAAGATGTGTCGTTCGTCACTATTGATGCCATAAGGGAAGCGGCCGACAGGCTCGATGTGGCACTAAAGGCCATGTCTGAAGGCAGCTTCAAGTTGGACAGAGAGAAAGATGAGCTGACGTACGCTCTTGGCACACCGGAACACACAGGACGTGTGCGAGGCATGGGCGTAGTTCCATAGAAGCATGGCTTCAATGGCGACATACAGACGTATCGAAGCCGGCAGAGAAAGAAGGATGAAGTAGCAGAGAAGGTGCGTGCCCTAGAATAATGGATTGCTTCGATCGAAGGTGCACTTGGAACTAGCCAGCAGCAGCTACCAGAAGCCAGATCTACGGCTCAGTTGGAGACTAGCCCCGTCGGCTCGCAGCGTCGTAGCAGCGTCGCTTCAACGGAACACCCAGCCGCAGATCGAGAGGAAACGGTTGCGGAACACTACCCCGGGGATGACATCCCCGTGAGGACCCCCTGTGAGCTTCTATTTCAACTAAGGAAAAAATTGATGCACCATCCATGGCATGATGATTCCAGAAGGATATGCTAGAGTCATGGTTGACCGTGTCGAGAAAGGATGGGAAGACCTCGACCTCGAGATCCCTGGAGGCGATGGAGAAGAGGAACTAGGACAAGCCCTCCACACTTGGATCTGTTGGAAAAAAATAGTACATAAAAATTGCAGGAATGGATCCTAGCCCGTCTCCGAGGTCACCGCCAGCTGCTCAAGGGTCTCCGAGGCCCAATGTGGATCCACCATCACCGCCCGCAGCCCAGGACCCCAGCGTTAGTCCATCGCCGTCACCGGCCGCTTCCGGGGAGCCCAGTGTTAGTCTGCCTCCGCCATCTCCTCCCCCCTGCAAAGAAGAAGAAATCTGCTTGGGTGCCGCCACCGCCACCTCCAAGGCCGAAGAAGACCCAAGAACGAAAGAAGAAAGAGAAGCCCGCGCCAGAGAAGTCAGGTTATGAAATGACTCCAGAGGAATTGGATGCTTGGGTGCAAGAAGACGTGCGTAAGCAGTTGAAGCCAAAGAAGCCTTCGCCAAAGGAACCAGTGGATCCGGCAGGGAAGAAATTCTATCTATCCATGATGTGCCAACCAAAGCCTCCACTGATGTCGGACTACGATAGCTCGATTACAAAATCATGAGAGAAGAAGAGTAATCGGAGGTGCAACCAAGTCCTCCAGCTCGGCAAACAACCCAAACAAAGCGTACCCCCTCTAGTAGTGCTTTCAAAAGAGGATGAAGCTACTACTGAGTTTGTCAAGGAAACGAACCTCACAAAAGCTCAGCTCCTAGGTCATGAAAAAATCCCGGTTCACCAAGGGGCAGGAAGAAAGCCATTTGTACTGGGGGAACCTCTGATGTGACCAGAGTTGATTGACACCCTACCAACAAGAATGCGTGAGTTCTATCAGTGGTACTTGAAAGCATGTGCAGAGGGGTATATAATGCTACCTGCTCGAATTAAACATACTCATTTCTATCGGGGAATGGATGACATTTGGATCGATTTTGACCATTTTTTTGTTTCTATTCCATCAAGACGCCCTAGACAAGTCCCTCGTCAGTGTATGGTCTATGTAAGTGTTTCCTATCAATTGTATACTCTAGCTCTACTAAGTCGTTTAGATTTCTCATTCCCTCCTTTTATTTGTAATCGTGCAGGATAAAAATGCAAGAATGCCGGAAGAGCGGGATTTACAACGTTGGCTTCATCGATCCGAATGTTATACATGAGGAGAGTGTACGCCAATATCCTAATCGGACCGAGAATAATTTAGTCATGTCCTTGGAAGGGCAGCACGATCGCACATTCATTCTGTTTCCGTACAACTTCAAGTGAGTCCTTCACTTTTTGAGTCACTTCAACTAGCCAATAAGTGTATATATCTAACATTTCTTGTATCCATATGTATGTATCAACAGTTTCCACTGGATCCTACTTGTGATCGAAATCGATCAGTCCCGAGTTACTGTGTGGGACTCCTTGAAGAAGCCACCAGAATTATATCAAAATCTCGTAGACATCATGCAAAGGGCATGGTCTCGGTTCCTCAAAACACAATTAGGAGTCACGTCAACACCGACTGAACTTCAATTCAACCATAACAAGCCGGTACGAATATCGCACATCTACTTTCATTTTTCAAACAGCAGGAATATTTCATAACATGTATATATGTATATAGTGTTTGAGACAGAACCAAGGAACCAACCTCTGCGGACACTACGTATGTGAGCACATGCACTTTTTTGCAGAGATACCAAGAGGGTGACACAAGAAAACTTCGAAGTACGTATAACATTAGTAACAATTTCTTGTATCTAATTCCATGCAGGTACTAAATTAAACTATTGGTGTTTATTTGTTGTTGACAGATTTGGAATATGAAAGAGAACCTCATCGAACCGGAAAGAATCAGGGCAATTCAAGAAGCACTTTGTGGATTCATGTTGGATGAGGTGATAAATCCAAAAGGTGAATTTGATTCCGATCCAAGGATAAGTGTGGCTCGAGCTGATCAACTCAACAAACGCCGCAAGAAGGATGCCGGTGCCGATGACGATGCAGATGATTAGAATTATTGAAGAATTTATCGGAAAAACTTATGAGAATTCATACTTGTAAATATTATTGTCTTTTATCCATGTATGTATATAATTTTTTTATTAGCTTTGCTCCATATACAAATACGAATTCTAGATACGAGTACGAGTACAAATACACAAACCACTGCGAGTACGACTACTAATACTAATTAATTGAAATTGAAAGGAAAAGAGAACAAATATAAAGGATCAAAAAGAAAAAATTCTTTTACCAACCGGTACTAAACTGCTCGGCCTAGCTACTGGCGTGGCCAGCAGTTTAGTACCGGTTGGTGTTAACAACCGGTACTAAACAGGCCGTTTAGTACCGGGTCAGCTGACCGGTACTAAGTGCGCGTGCACTTATTACCGGAGGAGCGGTACCGGTCGGGAAACCGGTACAAACCGGGGGTTCCCGACCGGTACTAATGAGATATTTTCTAGCAGTGTTTGGTACATGGGCGCTTATGTTATGTGTTGTGTTTTACTTGAGTATGTTGCTTTTTGCTCGCCTTCACTTAGCGTCGAGTTTTTCCTAACCATTTCTAGGACGAGTATGTCATGATTTGACTTTTGTTAACTTGGTGGTTAGAAGAGAGGCCTATCAAGTTGAACTCGGGATATAGGTCTTGTTCTCTGAAAGAATTTTTTAAAAACTTTCATTCAAATTTCTTTGGTCGCCCGTCCCAATCCTTCAGCCGAAAAAGAACACCATGATTGAAATCCAAATGAGAGCTGATCCATTGTGAGGATCAGGCCAGGAAGAAGACCAATGGAAGAGCCAAGGGAGGAACAGGGAGTGGGGTGTGGAAGCCGGACCGGGAAGGTCACCGGCCGTGAGGGCCACCGGAGCGCTCCCTAGGTTCACTCATGGTCCGTGTACGAGCCCAGCCTTTTTTGGGCCTTTCTTTTTACCAGGGCGAGGACGATTGGACGAGCGAGCCTGCTGCGTGCGACAACAAAGGTCCAAAACGCAGTGGCATGCAGCAGCACCAACAAGGATTCAGACATTTGTAGGCCGTGTTTAGTTTTCCATTTTTAAAATTTTGAAAGGAAATCATTTTATATTTAAAGTATTAAATATAAATTAATCACAAAACTAATTACAGAACTCGTCTATAAACTAATTACAGAACTCGTCTATAAACTCGTCTATAAATTAATCACAAAACTAATTACAGAACTGTAGCTTTACTGTAGCAATTTAGTATCTAATCACGGTCTAATTAGGTTTATTAGATTCGTTTCGCGATTTACAATCGATTTGTGTAATGCAATTTTTTTCCAACTACATTTAATACACCATGCAAGTGATTTACAAAAATTTTTAAAATTTTGAAGTTTGAAACTAAACACGGTCGTAGTATTGTTGCTGCTGCTGTCATCCGTGGGATGCCACATGTACGCCGCATGTATGGACATCAGAAGGGCGGCTCATGTTTTTCAAGGACCCTACGCGAGTCAGACACTATGGGCCCTTTAGGCCAACTTTTTCATTTGAGACGGTAATTAAAAAGAAAATATAAATTCTAATAATAATATTTAATTTATAAAGAATAATTTCAAATTGTAGTAATTTATTTAGAATATATATGTGCCTAGAAATTAAAAAAATTAAAAACTCTAGCAATTAATCAAATGAGAAGTTGAGAACCCTGATAATTAGAAAATAAACTTACGGCTCATTACCTGCAACCTGCTAGAGCCTAGTGCTAGCGCCTAGGCAACTGATGGCGTTTCTTATGCCCCAAAAGAATATTAATTCCGCACGCGCACAGAATCACCGCTGTAGCACTTCACCATGGAGTATTCCAGAGTATCGTATTTTTTCTCAGGGAAGCACTATGGTAAAGAGTATCGTAAAACGAATGATAACCGTACTAGATTAATCAACCGACTACCTAGACGGGGTAAGCCAGATACAGAGATAAGATAAATGGCCAGTCTATGACCGAGTGACACACGAAGACTCAACTCCTTAGAGAGGAAGCAGCTGGGAGGACAACGAGCGAGATAAGACAACTGATACACTTCTGAACTATCTAGATAGCCTCTCTAGATCAGACTAACTATCTAACTAATTTTCGGAAAGGTTGAGCTTACTTAGGCGGCCTCAGGGAAGGACTCAGACTGAGATGAGAAGGGAGTCCAATGGCAGTCGGCACTACTGCTATGAAAGCACCCGGACGTGGTGTACTACAAGGGACGGACAGGGCTGTTACCACCTGCCGCCTACCACAACGGTACCGTGGGGCGGAACACATTTTGTAGCTAACACTAAGCTCAGACACCACGTCTGCACTCGGTGTTAGAATTTCTCTCGAGGCCTTCGAGAGAAATCCCCCTCAACCTAGAGCACTAACTTGAGATACTCTAGTTCGGGCGAGAAAACCCGTAAGATAAATTCCCGAAATTCAGAGAGATAACTTAGTCTAAGCTATAGGATACAACTTCTGCACTCGAGCTGAACACTCAAGCTCAAGAAGATAAAAGAAAGCGGAAAGTAAAGCTGACTAAGAAAAGTAGAGAAGATAACTTATATTAATAATTTCGAAAGAAGGATACAAGAGCTATACCAGACTTACAAGGACTCCGGAATCCCGAGCAACGTGGTTAAGATTCTAACTCCCAAACTACTAATCCTACTCTAGAAAGTAAAGAGAGAATGAGCTCCAATTGTGTGTGTTACAAGTGAGGGATGAGTGATCTATTTATAGCCTTCCAGGGTCGGTTCTAAGCAGGTGAAGCATGTGGCGTCGGTTGGAGACGGTTGTGGCAGTTGTGCTTAGCTTCCATGCGAAGCCGTGACTTGAGAGGCTGCAGAGTGGGGCCAGCCGGCCTAGGGAGGCCGGCTGGCTTGGGGGTGTGGCCATCTGGCCACCACCTTCTCCTGGATGTCTGTGATCACTCTTGGACGTCGGTGTAGCTTGGTTGGGTTGTAAGCAGGCACGTGCTAGGCTGGCCGGACTACCCCTAGGCCGGCCGGCCTCCCTCTGGCTCTTCTCGGCCCTCCGTTGCACCGACATTGCAAGTGGATGCTTGTGATCTTCCAGGGAGGTGGATTGCTGACTAGGACATGTCTTTGCACTGAGTTGTTGGCCCTTTGATCCTTGTGCAAGCCTTTCGGTCCATTCGATCAAACCGACATCCAATCCTCGGCTGAGATGCACTTGAACTTGTCATATTGCCCCTAGATCAAAGACGTGGTAGTGTTTGTAGAGGTGCCAGGCGGGCCGGCCTAGGAGAGGCCGGTCGGCCTGGGATCTTGCCCAATTTCGTCCATTTTTGTCATGTGTTCTCCAGAAATCAGAACTCATCCAAAACTTGTGGAACTTATTAGATTTAAATAAAATATGAATGAAATATAGTGTAAAGCTCAATTTATATCCGAGAAGTTAACGGTCAGAGTATGAAATAATGGCCGTCAACAGCAACATATGCTCGCGCGGGCTGCGGTGCCGCCGCGTCAGCCGACGTGCGTCTGCGTGAGTGCGTCAGACACTCAGACTCCGTTGTCAATGTCTAGTCGTGTAGAGAAGGAGAACACCCGGTGTCGGACATCGGCGAAAGCAAATGAAAACAAAACACCGAACCCTGACTCGCGATTGCAGAAGGGAAGGGCAGAAGTTTAGAAGACCTGCATAACTCGTTGTCTGCTCGTAAACTCCGAGTTAGGTCAAATATTACTATCTACTAAGTACTAGATCTTAGACCCCCGTGGGCCCCAGGCCGTCACTCTATCCCCCTTAAGCCGGCCCTGGACATCAGATCACCCTCTCCATGCTTGGATCGGAAATGCCGCATGCGTGAGCATGATTTTTTTTTTTTGAAGAAGAGAGCATGATTTTTTCGGGCAATGCGTGAGCATGATTGGGCACGGGATCAAAGAGACAAAGACTACTAGCATCATCCACGGGGCCCACTTGCTGATCTTTGCGTTTGGAATTTTGTCTCGGTCGTCTTATTCTTGTTATGCTTGCCACTAGGTTAATCATCATACACGCAACTGATTTGTATAGGATCTTGTGTTAATATTATTGACGCAACGAGAGTGTAGTAACAATGGTGCATCTATTGTAAATTTTATAAAAATAAATTAAAAAAGTAAACAACTCTTCTTAATACAAAGATACACAACTCTTATATTGGTTTGGAAATAAACATTAATGCGAACATGGAAAACACTTTCGAAAAAAGAATAAACTATATTATCACCGTAATGTTCAGGAAGTACACAGTATACCTGCCTGCTACTCGATCCCTCTGTCCCAAAATATACTTATTAATAAATATTTTAAATATAAATACTTATATATTATGATAATTTCTTTCATAAAGAATCTAGTAATATTATTTTTATCATGTAGATCTTTATAAATTATATACTATTTATAGTCAAAGTTAAACAAATTTAACTTCAACCAAATTCAGAAATGCTTATATTCTGGGATGGAGGTGGTACTTTTATTTCGAACACATCACCTAAATACATATTTTACTTGATGAGGTAATTAGTAGTCCATAGAGTGTAAATAAAACGGCAAAATGTTGCGCTAAAAGCCTAAAATTCCAACCTAGCAGTCAAATGGAATAAACATGATTCTAGAAGAAAGCAACAAAAGTTCTTCAAAAGAAAAGGGGTTTTTTGTCTATGGCACACCCTGAAAACGCTGATTTGTGTGCTGCGCACTCTATTGTTCAATTTAGTCTCTAGCACATCATGAATGTCTCATTTTGTGCGCTGCACATTGCCCCCTTAAACAATTCTTTTTCAGTCTAGGAGGTGTGAGAGAGCCGAGTAAAGGGACCAAAATGCCCCTAGCTATATTACAAGGCCTTCCAAAGCCATTTTGGAAGTGTTGCAGCCACAACATTCAACACAATTTATGTAGGATAAATTGACAAGCATGTCACAATTGTTAACTTGTCACAAATTACATCAATTTGGCATGTCAAAATATGTTAACATGTCACAAATTACATCAATCTGGCATGTCAAAATATGTTAACATGTCACAAATTACATCAAATTGGCATGTCAAAATATGTTAACATGTCACAAATTACATCAATTTGGCATGTCAAAAGATTTAGATCATTCAGTTTACCCCACACAAAAACAACCACACACATCAGACATTCATGAGATGGTCCAGTGCCATTCTTCCTTGCACCTCGGCCTCCTCCACTGCAATTTTCCTAGCTCGGCTGTGAAAGAAAACAAAGATTAGGAAAAAAAATAAGTCTGGATGATGAAATTAGAACAAATCCTTAGAACAAGGTATAGATGCTTACCTCCTAGTTAGTGCCCCGGGACTACAGTTTAGATCAAATGGACTAGATGGTGTTGCTGGTGCATGTTGCGGCTTCAATGGTGTGCTTGGGCTGGCTCCTAATGTGATCACTTCTTTCTTCTTGGTCCTCTTGCTTTTAGGTGTGCTTGTGCTGGCCAATACTTTTTCCTTCTTGGTTGTCTTTGCTACACCCGGTGTTAATTTTGTGCTTAATTTGCTAATCATGATCCTAATTTGGTCATTAGTGTTAATTAAGCATGCATAGTATACTTCGGTTTAGCTAAGTTCGATCTCATTTTTCTTCCTAATCCAAGCCTCAAATCAACTTTCGCCCAAAACAAAAGTTGTAGATCTTCTCTTCCTCTACAACTTCTATTTTGGCCAAATTTCAAGTTCCTATATTAAATTTTGAGTTTTGGCTGGTCAAATCGAGTCCAAAAATCGGTCAAAATTGATCACTGTTACTCCTTGTTCTCCCCTGTGCCGCCCATACCGCGACCGACCACCAGTGACTCCATGCGTCGGCCGTCGACGATCCTCGTTCTCCATGCAGCGCATCCTTATCCACTTCCCGAGGCCACGTTATCCTTCCCTTTCCTCTCCTTCTTCCAGCTCGGGTCGAGCGGAGCCGAGTCTGAGCGTGAGCAGAGCCGTCGCCGGCGTCCATTCCGGCCGCCCCTCGCCGTACCTCCCCGAGCTCGGCCGTGCCCCAAACCCGGCCGAATCGGCCTGTGCCGCCGCGGTCACCATTGCCGCTCCACGCAAGCTCCGCCCCTCACGCCGACGGCCCCTCTCCGGCCTCCCTCGCCCCTGACCGACCCCGGGAACAGGATCCCCGCCTCCCGCTGAAGCTCCCAGGCCCAATCCTGTTCGCCCTCACCCGCCGGAGCACCGCCGCCGTCACACCCATGGCCGACCGCCGGCCCTGCTCCGTGGAGACCCACCCTCCGGCCCTCCTCTGCCCGAGCAAGCCCCGCCACTAGCTTCACCTCGTTCCTGTGAAGCTCACCGGCCCAAGCTCGCCGCCCCCTTGCTCGCTGGAGCACCTCCACCGCCGCGTAGCACCGCCGCCGGTCGCCGGCGCCCGCGGCGAGCCCGCCACCGGCCACCTCGGGCCCCAAACCACCACCCACATGTAGCCCTCGCTCCCCTCTTCCTCCTCCCCCACGGGGCCCCACCGCCGGCGAGCTCTCTCACCGGGAAACCCAGCGCCGCCGCCTCCTCTATTCCCAAACCCGGCCAAGGGCCTTTCTGCAAGAATTCAAACACCTTCAGGAGTTAGATTGTAATTTGTCCATGAAAACAAAACAGCAAACTTCTAAATTCATTTTAAAATAGTAGAAAAATGTTAAAAATACAAACTAAAATTTGTTGGATTTCTTGTTCTAAGATCTATAACTTTCCTTACAGGTTAATCTTCAGTTTCTAAATAGTTTTTGCTCTAGTTTAAATGTTAGTTTAAGTGGTTGCAAGCTTTGAAAATGCATAGTAAATAGTAGAAAGATGGTAAAAATGTAAAACTAGTTGGGTTAGCCTTGTTTTGACATGTAGAACTTAGGAAAAATATTTAACCTGCTGTTTGTTTAATGTTTTTATGATGTATTGATTAGTCATGGTTAATGCTTGTTTTAGCTTGTTTATTTAATATCTGCAGTTTTGGAAGTTGAAAAATTATGAAATTTATCCAGTAATTTACACTTTGCATGTTTAGTTCACTGTAAAAATTTCAGAACTAGAAGCTATGTGTATGTTTGTAAATCTATTTTTGTTCAGTTTGTCTTGTTGAGGCCAAAATAAATGCTTTCTGTTGTCAATAAATGTTGGTAAATTTTTATTGCATGCTTTATCACTAGCTTGTCTTGCTGTTAACTTTTTGTTATCAAATCATGTCTGCAAGTTATGTTTTTGCCTTTGTTTAGTTCCTAGCTATAGTTTTTCTTTCTATGTTGTTAAGTAAATCCTTTTTCTGCATGTGTACTTTTCATAAATGTATTTTGTTCAGTTGTAGATCTTTCTAACTCTGTTATGATCAGTTTGTAGGTTGCTTTTGTTGGGCTTGCTGAAGTTGCTTGCTAGTGAAATAAATTGTCCTATTTGCTCTTTATTGCTTTATGTCTGGAAACACTTCGGGCTAAAACAAATTGAATAAACTCTTATTTGTAGCATCAACTCATTTTGCCTTTTGAGCTTGTTTGCAGTGCTTACTCGATAAATGATTGCCCAGTTAGGTCTTTCTTGTAATTGCGTTGCATCATGAGCACTAATGCATCATGTGTTGTTTTCTTTATGATTATGCACTCGCCTCGTTGCATATCATTTAGGTACGCTAGACGTGCAACGTGTGGACGTGGAGCACGTGCTGACAGAACCGAACCACAAGACGGTGTTGGGTGGATGCATCCTGAAGAAAGAAGGACCCGCTGGAGCAACCGAAGACCCGGCTCAAAGTCGGAAGGGCCCAAGGCCTTATTAGTACTAACACTGACTTAGTGTTAATTCTAGGCAAGCCCCGGAGCATAACCCTTAATTTTCAGTATTCAATGTTTATTATATAATTATTGTGCATTCATATTTCTAGGAGTTGATTGGAACCGTAGATGCATGATCCCTACGTTTCCTCAATTACTCTACTAGTGTGCAGGTCGTTAGTATTGCAATGCTTAATTAGGACTCGGTAGAAGTCGAGTGATTCCTGTCACTCGCGAGTTATAGGTCCTTGTTACTTCTGACAAAGTACTTGAGAATGAATCAATGAGGAAAGAGAAATGGAGACCAGGTGGAGATGATTTTGGTTATGGATATGGAATGGATGGAAAGTAAGCCTCCGCCTGTGTCGATTGAGGACCGTACCGTTGTTGGCAGTGTTAACTGAGTTTGAACAGTACTAACCACATGCCGGAAGTAGGAGGTAGTCGAAACCGGTAAGCTAATTACCTAATTTGCAACGATACTTTGAACTGCGACCTGCTACTCTGGGAGTGGGATGATGACGGGTGATGGAATGTATGTCGCCTTCGGGTTCTCTGGGAGTTCACTGTGAGGGGCCCATTCACCCGGGTTTTGGCAGCCGTGGTTCAGACGTCGGGGTAATGATGGGAACAGTTGACATATGTGGTCCGGCGTGGCTGCACGTGTCGTGTGAGTTAGGTCCGCCTTGCAAGGTTAAATCGGATCGATTCGCCGTCTCTCTCGGTTAAGAGAACCTTGGTCACTTTGTCACATCGTAGTAAAGGTTTGAAATAAGAATGGAAAGGTGAGCATATGAGATGTTTGTGGTTTTCTAAAAAGATAATGTGATCAACCATGTGTGCTCTAGATGTTCAGTCAAATCTAGTTGGTACTTGATAAACTTAAATTGAGCTAAAATGTTGAAATTAAGGATCAAATTTTTTTAGTAGCTTTTCAGCAAATAAACTCCAGAGCCAGATACTTTGCATGTCTAGATAATGGGCTAAGTATACCCATAGTCGGGTAAGCCTTGCTGAGTATTAGTATACTCAGGGTTTGTTGTCACCCTATTTCAGGTAACTAGTGCTGGTTGGAGCTAACTAGGATTCACATCGGTGGGCTTGATGTGACATCCTCACGTCATCGTAGTATCATTGTTTTCTAAACTAACTTCTATTTAATTTTCGCTGCATTTTGAACTCTGATATTTTATGTAAACTGGTTTGTAAAACTCCGCGTTGTAAATTAACTTTGAGAACTATTGTCTACTTGTAATCATCTATGCTTGTCTTCGTGCGAGACTTCCAGAGTTTTTCGATCCTTAAACCGACAGACGACCGGATTACACCGTTTTAAGTGCGTGGTAACTTGATTAACTATTAAGATGATAGTTAGTGCACTTAAGCCGGTTTAATTTGGGTAGTTCTGTTACAATTTTCCTCTTAGTTTTTGGTGTACTTGTGATGGCTGGCACTTTCTCCTTCTTGGTTCTATTAGTCTTTGGCTTTGGTTGTGCAGGAGGTGGATCATCTGAGTCATACACAGTCTCATTGCAAGTTTTTTGCATGTGTCCTAACTGGCCACATCTCTTGCATTTCTTTCTTTTCCTGCTGCCACCCTCGTCAACTGGTTTTATTCTCCTACTCCTTGGTCTACCTGCTGCCCTCTTGAGTACCGGAGGCCACAACTTGAATTCTAGTTGTACTTTAGGCCTCATACTTTTATCTAGTATTGGTTCCATCCAACCTTCATATGCTGATTTGAACCTTGACACAAACTAACAACTATCGACATAATCCACCAACTCTAGACCCCTATAAGAGCATATCAAACTTATTGCATGATTACATGGAAGTCCAGTGAGCTGCCATCTCATACAAGTGCAAGTTCTTGTTTCCAGATTAATAGTATGTCTCCAATGTGTCAAATCCCTATAAACACCACTGATCTCTGCTATGTGACCAAGTCCTTTGTGGATTGAATATCCAACCAGCCCTCTACTCTTTGCATTGAGAGCCTTTATTATGTGTGGCAACACTTTACTATTTAACTTCATGGCCAGAGTTCTTCGCTTATATAACTTCTCCATGATTTTTTGCCTAATTCTATCCATCAGTTCTATCACAGGCAGCTCTTTCTCATGTTTTATCCAGTTATTGAAGGCTTCTACAATATTATTGGTCACATAGTCGCACTTGCTAGCTGTCGAGAAGTAACACCTTGCCCATAAGTGCTTGTGATTGTCTCAATCCATTTCATTGCTTTTGTAGATGATGCCTTCATGATGTTATAGTGATTGTCAAATATGTCCTTCATGTAAGCTCTTGCAGCTAGCCACAAGTTCTTCTCAAATACCTTTCCACGATATCTCTTCTTAAAATTTTTGTACAAATGCCTCATGCATAAGGATGGCAACGGGTCGGGTTCGATTCGGGTGGAGTGTCTGGGCACCCAAAATCGAAACCCGTACCCGCCCCGAACTCCAATTTGGGTTAGAATCCATCCCCAAAACCGAAACCCGTGGATACCCAAAACCCGACGGATAATCTGAAACCCGATATTCTTTACAAAGTAGCTCGATTCGCAGACTGGCCAGGTACCGAGGCCGGCGGCCGGCGAGGTCGCGGTCTAGGCGCGCGCTCGTCGGGGGCTCCGGGGCGGGGCTTCAGGTGGGTGCGGTCGGGGTCGCACTCGTCGTCGCGCCGAGCGGTCGAGATCTGAAGCCAGTGAGGTCATGCGGTCGCTGACCGGCTGGGGGTCATGCGGTGCGGGGCGTGCCACCGCCCGCCTGTGTCGTGCGCGTGGGGCGCGGCTGGCTCCGCCGCGCGCAGGCGCTGCCAGCCCGTGCCGTGCGCGTGGGGCGCGGCTGCGTCCGCCGTGCGCAGGCACCGCCCGCCGTGCCGTGCCCGCGTGGCCATGCTGTTTCGGGCGGACGGGAGATGAGCCATTGGGAAGGGTGGGGGCTGGCTGGCTGGACGTGGGTGAGGATTGAGGAAGGAATTTCAGCTTTATATATCGAGGGTTCCAAGATGGACCTTTAGTGGGCTGAAGTTTTGGGCCCCGATGGAGCTCCGCGGGTACAATTTAAGATCCGCTCCAAACCCGAAAATTTTCGGGTACGCAAACCCGCAAATCCATGGGTGGAAATTAGGAGCCAAATTCGAAACCCGAAACCCGCGGATATCCGCCCCGAACCCGCCCCGCTTCCATCCAAACTCATGCATTCTCTATGCTCTACTCCATTGGTAAAAACTTTTGTCACTGCTATGTCAATGCCTTTCCCGAAATGACAAGACCAGGGGGGTCCAATTGCCATTGAAAGCTTGTTCATGAACCAGCCCCAATTATCTCGTGTCTCTGACCCAATACACCATATGCCACGGGGAACATCCAGTTATGTCCATCAATGCCTATAGCTGCAGTGTAACACCCAGTTTATAAAAGGACATAAACCGAGCAATCATATACGTGCCAGGATCAAGTCACACGTATATACAACAGAATGAACAATATATCACAGCACATATCACGTAAAAAGATATAATAAATATAAATACGAATGATATTTATTACATTAATGACAAAATGTCTGATACAGTGGAAGCGAAGTACAAATACGATAAAAGCTCTCCGAAGCTGAGCAGGGCGCCACAGGGACGTCGACTGGGAGACGAACGCCTAGACGTCCTCGTAGTCCTAGTAGCGCTGAGCAAACTCCCTCGTGTCGACAGGAACTGAGCAGCAGTAGCGTAGCCAAGAGGAAAAAGTAGAGAAGAGGCAAGGGTGAGTACACAACTTGTACTCAACAAGTATAACACAAACTATGAGGCTCTAAGGTTGGCTGACTCAACTGCAATAGCTTTTAAGTGTTGGCAAAATTTTATTAAAGCTATTTACTACAATTTGATGAATTACCATTAACCCAGTTGCATAGTAATTAGTCAAATTTAATCATGATACTACTGAGAACCAAACCGAAACCACCAAGGTAACCCCGAGAGGCACCTCCCTCATCGGAAGGAGCTAACCCCACTAATCAAAAAGGAGGATCTGGGCCGCTCATAACCGTGAGCACGGCTAGTATACCAGTTTTACACTCTGCAGAGGTTGCACATCTTTACCCACAAGTCGTGAGCTACGCCAGTTGTTCATCACACTTCCTTAGGTGAGATGACTAGCGACTCACTACGAGGCCGTTACAAAGAATCTCGTTGGTAAGGCGTAACCGCGAGAGTTAGGTCAGCGACGATGGGGCCCACCTCACGGGGGTACAAGCACAGGTGCGCAAACCAAGCACAGACCAGCCGGAGGAGCAGGGACCATTCAAGCTTACTACTCTTGCCCCGCAGGTAAGTTACACCAAACCAAAAAGACCTAATTAGTAAGCCAAGTCTATCCCATTCTAGCCTTTTGGTAGCGCTGTTGTCCCAGGTTGTCGCTCTATGAACCAGTCCTTATGGAGAGTGACCAACCAAGCACTAAGCACCGTGCTGGCCCCCTAAACCATGTTTCTACAAAAACCATCTTTTAACGAGACGTGAGCCACTCATCCACACAGAGGGCCACTCTCAGAATTAAGTTCAAGTAAACTATTAATCAAATTAATTAAAAAGGACCAGAGTGTGTTAAAGCGCGGCACCTAGCACAACTAACCAAAATGCAACCCAAAGGGTATATATAAAGGATATAAAGTGGCTAGGAAAGTCCTTATAGGCATACAGTATTAAAATGCAGTATGAAAATGTATTTAAAGTGATAGGTTGTTCATGTTACACTTGCCTTCCTCGTACTGCTCCTGCTGCTCAAACTGCTCAGAAGATGGCTCCTGGTACAGGTACTGATGCTTCTCCGGTAGCTCAACGTCTACTCACTATCGCAACGCCAAAACAAGTCCACATATACACATACATGCAAACAAGAGCAAAAACTAAGAAACAGTACAACAATACATGAAAACAGCAAACAAAACTATTCTAGAACTATTCTACGCGTTACAACGATCGCGTGGACATAAAGAACGCTTAAAACGGAGCTAAAACGCATAATCTACGCTAAAAACAAGGTTCAGGGACCTATCTGCGAGAAAAACTAAGTTCCAGGGGGTTTTTCTGCAAAAACCGAGGGCCTAAACATAATTAACCGTTAACTCCAGGGTTTAACTCGTAAAAGAACAAGTGCTGGACGGCGGGTTCAATTTCTAGGAAGGTCAGGGGGGTCCCTGCAAAGTTTTGGGCCTATCTGCAATTACTTTTGAACTACGAAGGAGTGCGGGTTGATTACCAGAAAGCGCGGGCGCTCTTAAGCAAAAAGGCCAGCGAACCGTTATCTTTGGATCTCAGCCGTCGGATTGAGATCTGGTGGCTTAGATCTAATGCAACTCCGATCTAATCTCGAGCGTCGAAACCAGATCGGGCGGCCAGGGTTAAGCGGGTGCGGGAGGCGGCGGCGGTCGACTGCCGGCGACGAAGCCCGCGGTGGGAGATCACCGGAGAAAGCGAAACCGGGGCTACGGTGCTCGGTTTGGACTGCGGTTTGGCCGTGGAGGTTCACCAGCGAACGCGTAAACCACTGGGGCGGCTAGCTGGGTTCGGGGGGGTTTTGCGGGGTTCGCCATGGCGCCGGGCGGCGCTAGCTCGTTCCAGTGCTTCCAGGGGCTACAGACTATCAGACTCAACGCCAAAAGAACCGGGGAGGGTTGTGGGTTCTCACCGGGGGCTTCTGGTGGCCGGAGACGTCGCGCAGATGGGTCGTCGGCGAGGTTCGGCGGCGGGATCGGTGCGGTGGCCGTGGAGGAGAGTGCTGCGGGGCTCCTCCGGGACCTTGGGTGGCACGGGTCGATGCACGGCGATGCTGCGAAACCGTAGCCGGGGTCAGGGAGGTCCAAGGACCACTGAAGACGACGAATTGCCGCGGAGCAAGGACTCACCGTCGAACGAATCTGGGCGCAATTCCGGCGAGGTGGGGCCTGGGTTCCAGGGCAAGGAACTTGGGGAGTTCCCTGGGGCTACGGTGATGCTCTTGCGAGGGTTTTCCGGGGCCGTGGCGTGGCCAGGCTGCTGGACCGCGGCGGCGCGGAGCTACGGCGCGGCGGAGCAAGGCGGGCGAGGCAGAGCGGCACAGAGGCGGCAGCTTGGGCTGGAGGCGGCGCTAGCACGTGGGATGGGGAGCAGGGGGTCCGCGGGCTAGGGCGTTTAAGAAGGCAAGGGATCCTCGGCGTGCGGAGCAGATCGCGTGCGAGAATCATGGCGAGGCCGTTCGGGCGTGAGCGAAGGGTGCGGAATGGAGAAAGGAAGGAGATGACCATGTTCGTGGGTCCGGGCGGGCAGCGAGGGGGAAGGAGACGCAGGCGAGAGCGGGCCGAGCGGGGCGCGAGGCGCAGCGCGACTAGGGGCTGGGCCGCGCGCAGGGTGAGGGGAGGCCGGGCTGGCCCAAGCGGGGGGGAGATAGGCCTGCTGGGCTGGGCACGGCGCACTCGTGCGAGGGTGGGCCGGTTGGGTCGTTGGGCCCGGTTGGGCTGCTGGTTTCAGGGTTTGGTTGGGCTGGGTTTTGGGTTCCTTCCCTTTTCTATTTCTTTTTCCTTTCCTCTCAACTCAAAACTATTTGAATTCAAATGAATTTGAAGTCAAACTCCTATACAAACAATCAAAACAAAACCATGCACCAGCATGAATGCAACAACAAAATTAAACCTATGATAAATTTTAATTACTTATAGAACAAAAATTTAGACTAAATGCAAGTCTAACACAATAAACCTTAGAAATTTAAATAAAGCCAATTAAATTTATTAATAAATGCTGAAATTTAAAATTAGGGTGTTACATGCAGCTAGCTGCACCTTCCACCTTCCAGTAAGAGCAATGGAGTCAATGCCCAAATATGGTCTGCACCCATTTTTGAATCCATCAATACATGGCCTCAAAGCAACAAACATCCTGCTAAATCTCATCTTGGACCCAACCTTTTCACAATCTATCTCTACTATGCTGCCAGGGGCCTTTCTCTCTATCTTTGCCTTGAATGCAAAAGCATAGTCAAAACTATCCTCCCATTTGCCCAAGATCTCATCAAGTGCTAACCCCCTGCCATTATAGACAATCTAGTATGACAACTTGATCAAGTACTTCTCCTCCAACTTGTTCTTCAAAGCAGAAGCTCCGATTGTGGGATCTTGCCTCAACCATTGAATTACTCTATCCCTAACCCAGAATTGATTAGCCATGCAATTGTTCTCTACTTTACTTGTGCTCTTGCAATAGTGCTTGTTAGGCATCTTCTTTAATCTGCCATGTCCTTTCATCTTGCAATTGTAATGCATGTATTCTCCACTTGCACTTCTTGCCTTTACAACGTCCTCTATACCTCTTTGCTTCATTATAACAACCTACAATTTCAACCTCATTCAGAATAGCATACTGTCTAATAGCTCTCATGAAAGTGTCTCTATCTTCAAATATCACACCAACAGCAATCTTGGAGTTTTCCAAGTCAGTTATATGCTCAACTACATCACAACCTTCCTCATCATCAACAGCACAGTCATCATTATCTTCTTCATCAGTGTCAGGAATATAATAAAACCCAATGTTAGAAGCAGGTTCAGCAGGCTCAACAGGCTCATCATCTACACTAACATACTCTATTTCATCATTTTCACCCCAAGGATCATTGGTTTCAGATTCAGGCTCATTAGTTACATTAGCCACATCAATGCCAACATCAATAGGTGCATTATTAACAAGATCTGACTTGATTTCAGTACTACATATCAACAACAGACTTGATTTCACATCAATAGCAACAACTTCAGTACATAAACTGCTAACATGACTTAGCTGGTTAATGACTGAAACTACCACAGGAAGCCTTCTAATTTCCCAATACATATCTATTGCAGCAAGCAATGAGGAATCAGAATCAATGTCTCTATACTCACATGCAAACTTGTCCCAAAAGCTCATTGAAACAATTGTATCCCTGCCTCGCTTTATCTCAACATTTAAGTCAGTATAGAAATCCATCCATAAAATTGTATCCTTATCATGAACCCAATTTTTATGGCAGATGAATGATACACATGTGAGCCATGCTCATAATAGCCAAGGATGTGGATAGCAAATCTACAGGCTATGTTGCAATCCATCCTAAAGAATGAAAAGGGACATGTCCAAATTATTCATGAACACTACAACCTCAACTAAAGTAAATAAGGATGACCTTGCCTTATCCATCTGGAACCCATGTCAAATCCAACATCTTCGGAGATCCCGTGCTGTGCCGACGAATTGGGGATCGATTCGACGACATCAGATTATGATGAAAATTGACGGCAGCCTGCGGCAACCCAAGTGTGAGTACGGTGGCACAGCAACAAAGAGAGCCAGGGATTAAGGGAAGGAATTGGGGATCTGCAGCCATACTAGGATGAGCGCGGACGGGGGAATGGAGGCGCGCGCGCGACGCGGCCGACACTATGTAAGAAGAGGTCTATAGTCACGGGCATCATCTCCCTAAAGTGACGGGCATCGCGCCCGTCACCTGTACATCGTCACTGATTAGAACGGAAAAGTGACGGGCAAAAGGCCGTCACCTATGTACGTAAAAGGTGACGGACATCAGTATGAGCCGTCACCTATGGTATTCTTAGTCCGCATCATTCTTTTTCATGCAAAAATAAATATTTGCAGCATGAATATGCGCGCGTGCGATTTTTTCCAGCGTTACTAGGATTCGAACCCACAACCTCAGTCTCGCGCGTACCCTCCCGCCACTACAAAAAATCTGTTGATCCATGACGATTGAATTTCGTCACAGATCACTAAAAAACCGTCATAAAATAATATCTATGACGATCTCAAATAACGTCATGTATTGAGCGTCACAGATCGCACCACGTGACGTTCGTTAAATTTTCGTCATAGATTGCTTGATCCATGACGTTTTAAAACCGTCATGGAATGTCCCCAGGCCCCTGAAGCCCAACCCAAGCCCATTTTCTATGACGAAAATTAACGTCACGAACAGTATAATTTTTGTCACAGATTCAATTGCCACGTCACACAATGGTGACATGAAGGATGACGTGGCTGTTGACTTGACGGTGATGTGGATAGCAATGATGACATAGCTACTGACATGGCAATGATGTGGAAAGTGACGTGGTAATCGCACGTGACGTGGCAAGTGACATCAGCAGCACAACCCACAAGTGGATGGGCCCAATTCAGAGTGGGCCACAAAATTAGACCTGATTATACCCTTTTATTAGAATAGTCATTACTGCCCAGAATACATACCAAAATTGTAAGACCATTTCCCACAGCATCAAATCAAATACAATATCTCGTATTTACATTGAGAAGCACCTCAAAATTTACATGTTGTGGTAAATCATTTGCTAAAGCATTGACTGTACAGCAGGTTCAATTAAACAAAATAGATATGTAGTAAAAACAATACTAAATATTGACATTTGGTTGTGCGGATCAGGCCGAGGAATGGCATCACCTCCATTAGCCATGTAGATGTTGTCAACAAGCAGGTCATCATGATCTAAAATAAATGATAGCGAGTAAGTGTGCATTCATCGAAAAACCAAAGCAAACATAATGATAGTAAGAAACATGTACACAGGTGTATATGGAACAAGTGTAGAATCAGGAAACCAATTTGATGAAGCAATGTATAGCAATTAACTGGTTGTGACCTATGATTAGAACATGTGAATACTAGCTCTGAATTTACATGTAAATTAACTTAAACTAGCACAAATGAATGCCAAAACGATGGGTTCCAAAGGCACCGCAAATTATCAAGTTCTTAGAATATTTACTAGCTCAGTATATCTGTACATTGGGTACTTCTGAAACAAACGCTCTCATTACTTCCATATAGTATATTTGCTAGTAAGTACCTCTTGATTTTCCCTTACGCTACTAATGGAAAATTAATATGAAAAGCAGAATGGGTTCCTATATGGAACCTCCTTGGTGAGACACATAATCATGGCTACTTACCATCTATATTCAATTTTTTCAACAGCTGGGACTTTGATGCCAAGTGCGTAAATCCCAGCAGCAAATGGGTTCCTTTATGGCCCAAACTTGGTGAGACACCTGGGCATAAGCTACTGATGCTGCGTCACTAAGCCGAGCTGCTCCTAAAATAATAACCAAGTGATCACAGTTAGTCTCTAAAAAGTCACGCAAGGAAAAACATTACAGTTAATTAGACAAAGTTCTATGTAGCTAGCTTTGCTAACTAGTTTCATCCAAAGTGCTAGTTGCAAAGGTATGTATGAGATTTAAACGAAAAAATATCACCAACTTTAAAAGAAAGTAATTATTGCAATTTCCATGCCACAAAACTTCCAACTGAAACTTTCAGGATACATAACTCATTTAAAAAGGTGGTTCAGTTTGTGATTTAAATTGCCATGAATTAAAATAAACACATGACTATCGCAACGAACTGTAGGGACTTGTACTCCACTGCCCCTCTCAAGTCCTGTCATTCAGATTGGATGCAGCACATAAAAATAGAAATGCCAGAATTGATTACTTGAAAATGACACTGATTAATTGATTAATCATTATCGCTAGAAGAGACAGACATTTCAAAGAAACTGCAGTCGAATTGCTGAACTAAAGTCAGAGACTGAGTTGTTGCTGCGCATATGCAATACACCAAATGCCAGTATTCAAGTCAAAAACTTCTCTGACGGCTCACAATAACATAACTGAGTTAGGGACTAGAAAGGCAGCAGCACTAGCAAATGGTTAGCTTGTAGTGTAGTTGTATTTAGAATGTTTTAATGAAGTTCAACGAGTTCAGAATAGAAGAAAGGTAGCTGGACGCAGCAAGAAAGAAGGACCAACCTGCTGTAAGCTAGGGAGGGCCTGAATTCGAGCTCAACCGCAGAGGTCAAGGAAGACCAGTGCATCGACAAATACCACCGAATCTTAAAAAAAAAAGCAAATCAATTCTTGAAACAAAACAATAACTTGCTGCCGTCGTCGTGGGTCTGCTTCCTGCCGCACCAGTGCTGCCGTCATCGTGGATCTGCTTCATGCCACAACAGTGCTGCCATCGTCGTGGATCTGCATTGTGCCACACCCGCTCCACCCGCCGTCGTCATCAAAGGACATGGACCTGACATGGCCCATCAGAGAGGGCCCCGCGCCGCCCGTACACCGCATGCCTCCCACAACACACAGGTCTCCCCAGCCCCAACGCGCCGCTCGCGGGGAGGGAGCCCGATGAGGATGCGGCCGCACCCGCATCCTTGGCCAACGAGGGGCGGCTATGACGAGCGGATCGACAAGGGACGCGGGAGCAGAGGGAGGCGCCGAGCATGGCGAGCGGATCCGGAGAGAAGCGGCAGCGGCGGGGCTAGGAGGCGGAGGAGGGCGCGAAGGGCCGGTGGCGGAGGGTGCGAGGGGCACATGAGGAGGAGCACGGCGAGGAATCGCTACGGGATTGGGTAGAGGAGAGAGGGGGCGCGCCGCCACGCATTGCCTCCGGTCGGGGAAGGCGAGAGGGGGGGCGAGGCGGGTTAGGGTTAGGGTTTCGGTTGGATAGGGTGGCGACCGGATATTTATCTAAGCTGTCCGTTCGATCCAATGGTCTGCCACGAGATACTACTTAATTTGGGCTAAGATGGGCCGATTTAGACTTCACAGTTTAATATTTTTTATTTTCTTTTCTTATTTTAAAGCACCTTGTGAAGTAAATTGCAAATCAATATATCTTGTATACTCTAATACATTTTTAAAATGTTATATACTACATCTAAGTTGTTGTATCTGAATCTCAACAGTTACAGAAGCGGTTTGTTATTTTTTATAGTTTAAATGAATTTCTATGTGCTTATCAAAAATAACTCCAAATTAAACTATGTCTAGCTCAAATAAGACTCAAAAAATGCATAAAAATATATTTCAGATCATATGTTCTATTTTAGCTCATATACTAAAAATATATGAAAAACTCAATTGTCTTCTAGGGGCAATTCAAACTTCTACATCCAAATTAGCACATAATAATTACAATAATATCTAAATTTTTTCAGAAAATTCTACAAATTGACATGATAATATATTTTTGGTCCATAAGCATGTCATAAAAAAATTGAATGTCTTTAATAAAGTTGAACCATACATTGTTCACAAAATTACACATCTCTCGCATAGTTTCATATAACTCAAGTGGAACTTTGAGATTTGAATACCTTATAATATTTTTGAACTCGTATACACCTCAAATTTGGATACAACCTTACATATATCCTTCTATTAACATTTATTGATTTACATAGCCACTTCTTGTGCAAAAAAATCATTTTTCTAATTTTTAAGTAACTAATTAAGACACCCTTGTAAAGTAACTTATAAAATAATTATCTTATATACACCCAATACTTTTTTATATATAATAGACAACATCTATGTTGTCATGTATAAGTTTCAATAATTTTTCAATATATTTGGTATTTTCTATCATTTAAATGAATTTGTGCATGCTTATCGATTGTTACTCTATGTTGAACTAAGCGCACATATGATAAGATTCATAAAATTGAAAAAAATATATTTAGGCCCACATTTTCCATTCTAGTCCATGTACTAGAGATAGATGACAAATTCAATTGTCTTCGAGGGACAATTCAAACTTCTATCTCAAAATCACCATAGAATAATTGTAATAATCTCTAAATTTGTCAGAAAAATCTACAAACTGACAGGGCAATATATTTTTGGTCCATAAGATTGCCATAATAAATAAAATAATTTTAATAAAGTGAGACCATACATTGTTCACAAATGGATACATATCTCTCATTATTTCTTATAACTCAACTCAAACTTTGAGATTTGAATACCTCATAATGTTTTCGAACTCTGTATGCACCCCAAATATAGTGTGGGATGAATGGTCCATAAGACATGACCTTGTGTTTACCTTAGTATTAGAAAATATGAATATGAATTATTATACAAAAAATGACTATCTATTTTGTAATAAGTTGGAACAAAAGAAGCTATATCTGCAGAGCAGGCGGGCAGCCCACCAGCGGGGCAAGGCAGTTTTTTCTTTTTTATATTTAAAAAAAATTAAAATTTCAAAAATATATGTCCGTTTTGGAAAATTTCAAAAATATACCCCGGTCGCCCTATGTGGGGGCGACAGGGCTCAAATGTAATTTTTTTCTTCTTCAAATTTGCAACAAAGTCTCTGGAGAAAAAAAAAAGAGGGGCCTGTCGCCCCCCCCCCCCCCCCCCCAACGGGCGACAGGCCCCTGTCGCCCACCACAGGGGCGACCGACCAGGGGCGACCGACCAGTGGGCCCATCCTACAGGCGCCAGGGGGCCGGTCGCCCCTCCCGCGGGCGACTGGGGGGGCCTGTCGCCCCCCCCCCCCCTCCGAGGGCGACCGGGTCCGCCCTCCCCATATAAGGCCTCCCCCCTCATTCCCTCCTCATTTGACCTCAAAAAATCCACCAAAAATCCAGAAAAAAGAGAGGGGTAAGGAGAAGGGAAGCGGTGGAGCTCTGCCGAATTCCGCACTTGTGATCTACCGGTAACTTCCGTATAAATTCGTTGATATTGTATAACAATTTAATTTAATTAGTGGATTAGCTGAATTAGATTTGGTGCTTTAGAACACTGGTTTAGTATTACAATTTGAGTACAATTACAGACTTTTTCAAATAAAATAATTATACATTAGAATAGAATTATGACAGTACCTTATTGATATTGCAGTATAAGACAATAGAATTATGACAGTACCTATATTTTCACGCATCGATTTGGTATACGATATGTGCATTGCTTAAATCATTGTTTTTTTATTTGGTGCACCACACAATAGCGCCAATGTCTTCATCAGGATCAACCTACATTCCGTGGAGCAAGTGTAAAGCCACCGTACCCGAAGGAATTGATGTGCCAATGTGCTTCTGCGGTTCGTTATGCAAGTTCATGCAATCTGAGGTTTTAGGAGATGACTACGGCATGAGGTCCTTTATGTGTGAGAACTACGAATATGATCCACCTAAGCGATACAGCAAAGACCGGGCCAAGGTAGCAGGAGAACATACGCTATTTTTCTCTGTGACCTAACATTGAGTTATGATTCTAACTTGTGTTGGACAAAGTCTCCTCCGCCTCTTTGTGATTTTATGCAGTGGTTCGACACCGTGCAGTCGCAGCAGGCAAAGGACATTGTGGAACAAAAAGCAAGGTGGGCTGCAGAACGTTGGCGCCGAATGAAGCACGAGGAACAGCAAGAGGAGAAGCGCAAGAAAGAGCAAGAAGAGATCCGCAAGAGGATTGAGGAGGTGGATCGTAAGGCGGCGGCCGAACGTGAAGCTGACAGGGAGAGAAAGCGAGAGAGGGCACGCCGTGCGAAGGAAGCCGGGGCCGAAGCAATTAGGAAGGGCAAATATCCTAGGTGCACTCAGTAGAGTAGTACCATGTAATTCCTGCATTTTACATTCCATAAGGCATGGTAGGTTTAGATGCAACAAGAAATTATCTGGTCGCGTGCACATGCCACTGCAATTAGTTGTTTATGTTTTAAGTTGAGAGCTTAACTTTGTGTGTTGTAGCCTTTACCATTAATTTGTAGTTGTAGCCGGGAGTCTATGAAATCTTTGAACTTGTCCTTAATATTTTCGGAGCTTTTCATGTCACTAGAATACTAAAACACACACATTTTATTAATATAACGATAAGAATTAAGAACTAAGAAATACATCGGGGTCTGCTGCTAAAAAGCACACATTTTCATGTCACTAGAATACTAAAAAGCATCCGGAGACCTCACCCGCCGACGATGATGACGACTACATGCTCGAATAGCTCAAAATAGGAACCATAGTGTATCTAGCTGCGAGTACGAGATCACAGGTTGCCACTGCTCAGCACGGCGATCACGGGTTTCAAATAGCAGTGCTCTTCCACCATTTCAAATATATGTGACAAGACGGCAACCACACCAGCTCACCTTCAAAGCAGTCTCTCTGGCGAGGACGACGGACCTGTCATTCTACAGCGAAGGTCTGTGGCGTGTAGTGGGGAAGGCGGCATCTAGACGCGATCGACCGAGCGGCAGCAATGCAGTGCTGTGAGTCTGCATGCACAGAGATGCATCGAGTAGTCATTTCGAGCATCGAATCTAGCCTTTTCAGTGTTAGGTTAGCTAGCCTCTTCACTGTGTTGTCATGTAGGCTTTTTAGGTGCATTTACACTCAACACTCCGGGTATCAGACCTTTGTGCGCCTATAAATACTCCCAAGTTTGTGAACTCCCAGCACAACTCAAACACCAAACCTCATTGTATACCCAATGTCTGGAGGTGGGTCTAGCGGGAAGAATTACTATGGTTTTGGGAAAGGAAAAGGGGGAAGAAAGGGAGACCCCATAATATGGGAGGGGCCTCTTGGACCTGATTCCTTTCCGGAACCAGTGTTTGAGTTTCCACCACAGCACAAGAGTGAATTTACCAATGAAACTCCTCTTCGACAATACGATAACCGTAGAGAACCGTGGCCAAAATGCAGACATGGTGCAGACTGCTTAGTGCAGATATGCACCGACGGGATGGATGGCGGTCGGCGTTTCTTTAAATGTCCACACGCATGGGTAATACTCGGTTGTTTCATTTCTTTATCTTCAATGAGACACCTTAGATGAAATTTGTTTTGCAGTCTTCCGATGCTCCAGAAAACTGTGGTTTTACTAGGTGGGTAGATCCTGCACCAATTGATTCTGTTCAGGAGTTCATCGAGTACCTCCAGATAAAGATCTTTGATCTGGAATGCAAGGTGAACCATTATGAGGAAGTGAGCGAGGGTAACAAAGACGACGAAGTTGATGATACCAGCAATGCAGCCGGTTCACAGGATGAACCATACACTATTCCTTACTGCAACTGCCCTTGTCACAAGAAGAAGGGCCCTGCGCCTCCGGCACCACCGCCTGCACCACCTGCAATGGGTGGATACTGCGGAGAAGGCTCAACGCAGTTTGCTACGTGGGGGTACGGCTACTAGGACTTCCCTAGTGCTAGTGACATGCTGCATCGTTGTGTTTGTTCTGTTTTTTTTTTAAATTACCTAAGGCATGTTAGGTTAGTCCGAAATCTGTTTACCGTAGTTTGTAACGGGTTCTGACATGCCACTACATGTGTGATGTGTTTTTCATTATCGTTGTATTATGATGTAAAATTTGGTGGTTCATATTACGTATTGCATTTCTTAGTTCTTATTTCTTATCGTTCTATTTATTACATGTCTGCTTTTTAGTATTCTAGTGACATGAAAAGCTCCGACGCCATAGGGGTGGTTAGATATATCTGATGTTTGTATCTCTGATGTTTATTTGTAATGAGATAGCTGTGGACCGCTTATTTATACACTTCAACGTTCGTCACTGATCACTCTCGTATTTTCCATTACATACAATAGATGGTATGTTTATACTTCGATGCTCCATTACGACTAAGTACGATTCAAACTCGACATACATACAAGCATAATACAACATTAACAATACTAATTGCGAATACATCTTAAACCAATGAACATCATATGTTATAGATCATGGCATGAAATCATCTAGGTCGTCATCCCAGTTGACAGATGGTGGTGCTGCAGGTGGTGTAGTATGGCTCGACGAACCTCTTGGCTTTCCCTTTCTCTCTTTTCTGGATCTACGTTCATGTACAGGGGGGAGGAACATCATGTGTTGGAGGCCATGGTTTGGGGGCATGAAGTCATCCATGTCGTCATCCCAGTTAACACAAGTTTGTGCTGCAGGTGGTGCAACATGACTTGACGAACCTCTTGCCTTTCCCTTTGTCTCCTTTCTGATTCTAGGTTCATGTAAGGGGGAGGAACATCATGTGTTGGAGGCCATGGTTTGGGGGGCATGAAGTCATCCATGTCGTCATCCCAGTTAACACAAGTTGGTGGTTGAGGTGCTGAAGCATGTCTCGACGAACCTCCAGGCATCTGTTCTTGCGCAGGCCAAGTACTATCACCCGAAGATCTTATCCGCCTCCTTCGTCTAGTTTGCGGCATAAGTCCACCACCGAAGATACATACCAATTTACGGAAATTTGGTATCATTTTGTTAATCAACTCCGTGTCCTCGGGGTAAACAATGTTACTGTTTCATAAATATGGATTCGAAATGACGGACGGGATTAGAACTGAATGAGAGTTACCTTAATGTGCATCTCATACACATCTGGCCGCATCCATATCTTACAAGAACTTTGTAAGAATCCAATGATATTAGGATGATTTGCTAGTTCACATACTCTCATGTATATCTTCCGACGTTCTAGCAGGTGTCCCATTACATCTTGCGTCGTAATACCTCGAAATACTGTGAAATCTTTAAACTCTACTACTTTGGACAACACCATCTCTATCGTACCATTCGCTAACGGATCCAACATCTTACTGATAACAAGATGGGTCATGATATCAAGTATTATACTAGATTTTTCTTCGGTCCATGAAAATCCTCCATAATTTGAGGCAGTCATTGCCTTATGCTGTAATATCAATAAGGTACTGTCATAATTCTATTCTAATGTATAATTATTTTATTTGAAAAAGTCTGTAATAGTACTCAAATTGTAATACTAAACCAGTGTTCTAAAGCACCAAATCTAATTCAGCTAATCCACTAATTAAATTAAATTGTTATACAATATCAATGGATTCATACAGAAGTTACCTGTAGATCAGGAGTACGCAATTCGGCAGAGCTTCGCCGCTTTTCTTCTCCTCACCCCTCTTTTTTCCTGAATTTTTAGGCTCAAATGACAAAAGGAATGGTGGCGAATGGCGGCCAGGGCTTAAATAGAGGGGAAAGCCCCTGTCGCCCCCCAACGGGCGACAGGGTCCTGTCGCCCCTGGGATGGGCGACAGAGTCCTGTCGCCCGTTGGGGGGGGCGACAGGCCCCCTCTTTTTTTTTCTCTAGGGACTTTGTTGCAAATTTGAAGAAAAAAAAATTACATTTGAGCCCTGTCGCCCCCAATAAGGCGACCGGGGTATATTTTTGAAATTTTCCAAAACGGACATATATTTTTGAAATTTTAATTTTTTTTAAATATAAAAAAGAAAAAACCGCCGGGGCAAGCAGGTTGCTTGGCTCGGCCCATGAGCAACCTGGCCGACGCACACAGCACCTGCCAGGATCACCAGCACGTCCCAGCCTAGCTGTAGGAAGAGCACGTGGCCCAAGAAGGCAGCACGTTTTTTTATCACAGCTCTTGGGTTTGCCGCATGCATGCAGAGCTCGGCACAGGCCGATTCGCCATTTTGTTGTTCATTCCTTCCCAAGTTTATGCCTTTTTTCCTTTTTCTTTTTCTATTTTTGTTTTCTCCCCTTGTACTATGACAATAATTATACACGCAGCAAGGGGCAATCCCTTGGCTCAGTGAGACCCAGGTTGCCTTCCTTTTTTGTTCAAGCTTGTATATATATAAAGAAAAAGAAAATCATAAAAGAGGATGTAGCGCGGTGGTAGCTGGCGTGTCTGTTGAGCGAGCCCAAGGTGGCTTGATCGAATCATTCTCTGCACCATTATTTCAACTTTTTACCTTTTTAACTCTGCAATGCAGAGTATAGAGAAATGCAACGCCACAAATAGAGTATAAAAAATGCAACGCCACAAACCAGTGAGTAGTGTAGTGGTGGGAAAAAATAGTGTATCTAATGCAAGATCTTGGTTTCGATCCCCTCCAAGCAGCTCTGAAGCTGCTGTTTTATTATTCTTTTTGAAGAATAAGCTGCTGTTTTTTCTTATTAACGCATTGTATAAATATGGTGAGTTAGACGTTTGTAAAATAATAAGTAGCTCAATGGTAATTGCTCAATCATCTTGTCTTAGTGGTTGCAAGTTCGATTCTTACCATCTTTCATTTTTTTATTTTTACTAGTATATAAAAATTTTGTTACATAGTTCATAAATATATGTCAAAAGTAACTATGACGATTTCTGTGACATATATACTGAAATGTCATTGTTTTATGGGCCGGATTGTGACGAAATCAGTAAAACGTCACTAAGTTTTGGGCCTACGATCCATTCCTTCAAATCCATGACAAAAACTAGAAAATCGTCAAGGATTGCCTGCGATTGTGACGCTTTATTAAAATGTCATGAAAAATTCGTTATGGATCACCACATTTCTTGTAGTGCCCTGCCACTGGGCTACACCATCACATGTGACCAACAATGAGATATTTTCTTTTTATCATCACTTTCTAATATATTATATAACCTGCTTCACAGTTGTAATGATCTCAAATGAAAAACTTTTCAACTACAAAGTTGTAGATCTGGTGGTGAACTACAACTTTCGTATATACCTTTTTTTCCATCTGAGGTCATTTGAAAGTTTTGAAATTTTGAAATTCAAAATTTAAACCATATATTTGGGTGCCAAAACATCCTCAATTGAAAAAAATTTGAACTACAAAGTTGTAGATCTAGTTGAGGCCTACAACTTTTGTATAGACCAATTTTTTATTTGAGACAATTTGAATTTTTCAAAAATCGCATGTTCAAATATTAATAAAAGTCACAAAGGTGACGCGACTTGATGTTGCACGTCACCTATGTCATCACAAAGCTGACGTGCTTTGATGTTGCATGTCACCTTTTACTTATCCAAGTCCGTCACCTATACTGACCTTATAGGTGACGTGCTTTAATATTGCCCGTCAGCTATATCAAAGCTATATCAAATTTATAGGTGACCGGCGCGATTGTGGGCCCCAACATGTGCGCGACGACAAGCTGAATCACGCGCGGGGACGGGGCTGGCGGTGGTTGCTGCCTCGCCCAGCCTTTTCCACCCGTGCGAATGGATAAGGAGATGGGGTTGCGGTGGAGTAAAGAGAGTGGAAAAAATCAGGGGCATTTTGGTCTTTTCACACGATGTTCTCTCACCTCCCAGTACAGAAAAGAGTTGTTTAATGAAGTATAGAAAAGAGTTGTTTAATGAAGGTGGTGTGCCACGCACAAAATAAGATATCCCGGAGGTCTAGAGACTAAATCGAAGAATAGATTGTACAGCGCACAAATTAGCGTTTTCATGATGTGCCACAGATAAAAAAACTCAAAGAAAAGAAAGCAACAAACAGAAAAAAAAAGTGTCGTACAAGCTATTGACATCCACACGCTGCAAACTGCAACAGCAACAGGGGACCTTCGGCTTTGACGCTATGACTTGGAGCAGTAGGGTAGCATCATATATTTACGAGTGACTTGCGCGCGCCTTGGCGCACGTAATTTATTTTGTTGTTTGCGTTTGGCAATATAAGTTTATATAGAGGTTTGTAGTAGATGTATAGACAAATAGATATACATAGATAGAAATAGGACATTTATTTTCAAAGCAAAAAAGGCAAAAAATAGTAGCTGAAATCCGACGTCTCAATCTCGCCGTCGAAGGCGGTCGGCAGCGGTCCTCGGGCATCTCCTCACCCTGCAATACGCGGCTATCACGCCCGACCTGCGGCACCGCGGCGTACCGGAGCTAGGCCGGGTCGCCCGCCGGTGACGGCATGAACTTGCCGCACCCGTCGAGGACGTGCCCGGCGGCCCGCCCAAACTCGACGCGTGGCTCTCCGGCCTAGCTTCACTGCCGTTATTACAGTACAGCACACACCCATTCGGAGGCCACCAAAATTACCGGTCGAGAGTTTTAAATTCAGATATTTTGCAGTGACCTAACGGAGAGCTGACGCGTGGACTATTCGTGTCTCAAGGCCTCAAAGGTATGGCACGGCCAATTGCATGCACCGTCAATTTAGGATCGAATGTTGGAAATCTTTTTACCGATGTGGCCGGTCTGCTCTTGCGCCGACCTTCGGGGCATTCACATATAGAAACTTGGGTCGTGATTAGATTCAAAAAATTTACCACAAAAAACATCACATCGAATATTTGAACACATGCATGGAATATTAAATAAATTATTTACAAAACTTTTTACACAGATAGGTTGTAAATCGCGAGACGAATTTAATGAGTCTACTTAATTCATGATTTGCAACAGTGATACTACAGTAACCATTCAATATTTTTGAGTTAATCATGGAGTAAGTATGCTCACTAGATTCGTCTCGTGATTTACAACCCATCCGTGCAAAAGATTTGTAAATAGATTTTATTTAATACTCCGAAATAGAAACTTGGGCCGCGGTTAGATTCAAAAATTTTACCCCAAAAAAATATCACATCGAATATTTGAACACATACATGGAATACTAAATAAAATCTGTTTACAAAACTTTTTATACGGATAGGTTGTAAATCGTGAGATGAATCTAATGAGCCTACTTAATCTATGATTTGTAACAGTGATTTTACAATAACCGTTCACTAATTATGAGTTAATTATGAAGTAAGTATGCTCATTAGATTCGTCTCATGATTTACAACACATCCGTGTAAAATATTTTGTAAATAAATTTTATTTAGTACTCCGAAATAGTAAGATTCTCTTCCATCCGTAGCCATCGGATCGCGATCGGACGGCCGAAATAATTTTGGCCGACGTGGCCTGCCTGGCCGGCGGCGTAGCCTCGTGGGTTTAACATGTAGTACAAAATTTTTTATACGGATAGGTTGTAAATCGCGAGACGAATCTAATGAGTCTACTTAATCTATGATTTGTAACAGTGATACTATAATAACCGTTTACTAATTATGAGTTAATTATGAAATAAGTATGCTCATTAGATTCGTCTCATGATTTACAACACATCCGTGTAAAAGGTTTTGTAAATAGATTTTATTTAGTACTCTGAAATAGTAAGATTATCTTTCATCCATAGCCATCGGATCGCGATTGGATGGCCGAAATAATTTTGGCCGACGTGGCCTGTCTGGCCGGCGGCGAAGCCTCGGGGCTTTAACATTTAACATATAGAAATCTGGTGTAAGTGCCGTCCCTAATCGTACTACTGCCGCGAAGAAATTCCATGCTTATGACGTTGATGCGTCGGTATAGACGCGTGTGTCCCTGTAGCCTTGCTATCCTTGACCCGTCTGGTCTGACCAGTGGTCAGCCACTGGATTAGCTATAGGATCATTCCCTTCACTATCAGAAATGCCTTTTATATGACCTAAAAAATTCCAGCTCGGAATCTCACCTCATAAACATATGTTTTGTGATACAAAATCAAATCGACGCGACAGGACCTTTTCAATTAGTAATAATTCCCGTTGCAAAGTACTATTAGACCTTTTATCCTAGTCCAGCTTGTACCCTACACCAAGTCAAATCCCATCTTTTTGCTAATTAGGTTACTTATTACTACACGTCAATTTGAAATTCGAAATGAAGTTGGAAACGAGAGAGAAGAGAGCCAACCTACTCTGCCACAGGGTACTCCTAGACTCCTAGTACTGTGCCGTGGTTGGAACCGAATCAATCAGGAGCAGCCAGCCCAGCTGCCCTGCCTACCAAGCCCCCCGGCCGGCCGTGCGTCAGCTGCTCCCCCAAGAACTGCCGCGTCGCCGCCGGCCGGGACGATGCCGGCGCTCGGAGAATCTATTTATCGCATATGTTTCCCATCCCATCGCAAATGCACGTGGCGCCCGCCCTTGCCCCTGTTTATCTTTTACATCGAGCCAGGGGAGGGGCCGCGGCAGCCAGCGAGCTAGGGGAGGGGGAGGGGGGACGGAAAGGGGTGGTAGGTGGGTGGAGCGGCCGCCGACGAGGTCGCCGGCGGCCGGGGTGGTGGAGTGCGGCAGCGGCCTTATGATCCCGTGTTGCTAGGGGGTGGGGCGGCTCCATGGCTCCGGCTATAGAGGAGGGGTCGGGGGCGGCGGCGGCGGCGGCGGCGGTTTGGCCGGCGGAGGGCGCGGCAGCGCAGGAGCGCTGCCGGCCGGGCGGGGCCGGACAACCGGTGGGCGGTGCCGGCGGCGGGGGCGAAGAGAAGGTGGCGGCGCACGGTGGCGAGCTCGGTTAGGGAGGGCGGCGGCGGAGGCGCCGCGGGCGGCGCTGGAGCCCGGGAGGCAGGGGAGCAAGCGCGGGGCGGAGACGGCTGCCCTTCTGCGATGGGATGTATTCTCATCGCAGATGCGAGGAAGAGACATCCGCCGGCGCCGGCGCCGGCGGAGCAGACGCCCTCGGTCCTCTCCTGCCGGATGGCGACGACCTGCCCTCCTGGTCCTGGAAAGTCAAATCGGAAAGCAAGCGCCGACCTTTTGGTTTCCTGGTGCCGCCGGGCACGGAGCAGAGCAGAAGCTGTTGGAATGGAGGAAAAGTGGCACGAGGGGGAGCAGCACCGCTGACACATGGGCCCGGAGGGAGGGTCTGCTGGGCCAGCATGTCAGTCGCAGCGTTCGACAACTCGTGACCATGCGTTCGGCTGGCTGTGACTAGTGGCTAGTGCTGATTTACTGTGAGAGAAAAGTACTGCTGGCTAGTTGGTAACACCGATTTCGGCCATGTTTGGTTGGACGCAAAAAAATTTCGCGAAAACTTTTCGCATCTTTGACCAGTAATTAGATGTATTAAATGAAGTCTAATTACGATATCACCTCTACAACTATGGTACTATAGCAGTTACTGCAGCTAATGAGGTCTTTGACCATATGATTAGAGTATAGTTAGTATTATTATATATAATTATGGATTAATTAGGCTCATTAGATTCGGTTCGCAAAATTGCACTTATATGTGAACAGATTTTGCAAATAGACTTTATTTAATATATCATGCATGCAAGATTCCTTCGTCAATTTTTTTAAAAGAACCACACGTGACCTTGTTGTGAGAGAAAAGTATCATTGCTGATTGAAGTGAACTACGTTTGTTGCAGGTGTGCCCTGTCGCCGGAAACATTTGCGTTTCCCCACCAGCCTGACGGTTTTATATTTTAGAAGCTCTTTTTTTATTTTTTTTGTTAGCTGAAGCTGAAAGCCTGAAATCATCATCCATGACGATACATGTGGCGTTTCTTCATGCTACTAGGATGCTAGGATAGGATGACGCTTCGAGCGATTCTACACTCCGTGATCGCTTTTGGTGTACATGCATGTGAGACTTTCTCAAAACTGACATGTTTAACTTTTGAAAAAAGTTCAATTTACTACCTTCATCTATAGCTAATGTCTTGATAACTCCTTAAACCATAACTTGGTTCAATTTATTCCATAAATTATGCTATTCAGTTTATTTTACACAATAATACAATTTAGCTTTTTTGTTTTCCCAAACACAAGTTGAATTGTAATTTCAAATTTTGCAGGGAATTAGTGGACATCACAATGCATATTTAGAAAAAAAATTTATAGTTTTCCGCATTATTTTTCATATAATTTTGGACTCCAATGATTAAATTATTATTAAATATCATAACCTATCAAAATAATAATAAAAATTATGACTTTTTTTCTAACAAGCGTTATGGTGTGTATTAGTTATGTTGTAAAATTTTAACTTAAAACTCCACCTATGCATGGAGAAATAAAAAAGATAAATTATATTAGGGGTAATTTGAACCATATGGTATAGTTCGGGGGCAAAATGAATCAAATGATAGTTTGAGGGTTATCCAAACTTTGGCTATAGTTAAGGAGTGTAATTTAGATTTTTTTTCTTAACTTTTCGAGAAAAAAAACTTACCTGTTTCGGCGAGGTCACTCTCAAGGTCAAACTGAAATAAGCAACAATTAAATTCTTCAGATGTAGGGCCGTAGAATGTTATTTCAAAAGGAATTCTTTTGCTTTCATGGCTAGTCCGTAGTGCGCTGCAAGGTTTAATTTGGAGTCAACAAGATCTTTTGCTTTTTACAACGGCCCTGTTTAGTTCAAAAAAAAATCTACAGTACCCGTCACATCGAATGTTCGGACACATGTATGAAGCATTAAATGTAGTTAAAAAAAATAACTAATTATACAGTTTAACTGATTAGCACGAGATGAATCTTTTAAGTCTAATTATTCCATGATTAGACATTATTTGTCAAGTAACAACAAAATATCTACAGTATCAAAATCATTAACTTTTCACCAACTAAACAGGGTCGTAAGGCAACAAACTTACTGTTGTTACCCTTCTTAACGGCTTAGTAGTGTACTCTACTAGTCAATTAAAAATATTACTCTCTCCATTTTAAATTATAGGTCGTTTGATTTTTTTATTCTAAATTTGACTACTCTTCTTATTCAAAAATTTGTACAAAATAATATTTCTTTTGTTATGGGTTACTTTATGAATACAAGATCTTTAAGAATGACTTAAATTTGATCAAACTTAAAATAAGATGAGTGATCAAACTTAGAATAAAAAAATCAAAGGAACTATAATTTGGAATGGAGTCGCCTAGTCACTTCATGTCATTCATAAAGCATGCGCATGATCATCCTTACGTTTCACCCGATCCCAAGAAAAATGAAGTAATGACAACTCACCGGTCAGATTAACTTGATATGGATTCTATTCTGTTTTGATTATACAAAGAGCCATTTGGCAAATTGTATGATGAGAATGCCAAGTTGTCAAGACAAACAAATGCCAACAATATTTATTTTTGAATAAAGTGAATTCATTAAAGTGGGATAGTATTAATTAGAAGAAGAAAATAATTTGCAAAAGAGTTCTTCAAGCTCCTATTATCCAACTTATATATCTTCACGAGGTAATAAATACATATTTTACTTCACGATGTAATTAATTGTCCACGGAGTGTAAATAAAACGGCAAGATGTTACGCTAAAAGCCTAAAATCCCAACCTACAGCATCCTCGCAAAAAAGAAAATCCCAACCTCCAACCAAATGGAAGAGGCCTTGTTTAGTTCTTTTCAAAATTTTAAAACTTTACAAGATTCTCCATCACATCGAATGTTTTAACGCATGCATGGAGTATTAAATATAGCTAAATAAAATAATTAATTATACAGTTTGTCTATAATTTGCGAGACGAATCTTTTGAGCCTAGTTAACCCATGGCGGGACAATAATTACTAAATACAAACGAAAGTGCTATAGTATTTTACACCTAAAACTTTATGCATCTAAACAAGGCCTAAACATGACCCTAGTAAATCAATAATAAAAAATGTGTCGTACAAGCTATTGACACACCCACACCCTGCAAACTGCAACAGCAACAGGGAACTTTCGGTTTTGATACTATAGCAGTAGGGCAGCATCTTGTGTGAAGAAACTGCATGCTTCTGACGTTGACGCGTCAACATTAGACGTGTGTGTGGCGGACTCAGATTGGGTGACATGCCCATGGCATGTCAAGCTGTGACATGCGGCGATTTCAAGCCGCTGAAAATGAATCGGACGCTCTAAGCCGGCTGCCTGCACAAGTCCGTTTCCCAGCCCTGCACCTCTGTTTTGCACGTCATTTTGCCCCCAAATACACCGTAATCAGGGGAGCCGCGGGAGGATATCGCCCGTCGTCCCTCGCCGCCGCGGGAGGCCGAAGGCCCGTCGCAGGGCCAACGCGCGACGTAGGCCCTGGCGCTCGTGGAGGCCGGTGGCCAGCCGCCGGGCCTGCCCTTCGCTCGGATGGAGTCCAGCGCGTGGCGGAGGGAGGCGGTCACCGGGAGGCAGCGCGTGGAGCAGGGGATGGCCGGCGCGGTGCCTCCCCCAGCACTGTCTCCTCCACTGTCGAGGTAGCCGTCTGCCGGTTCGGAGCCCGTCCTGCCCTGCTGCAGTGGCGACCTGTGATGAAGATTCTAGTTCCAGTTAGCAGATTTGGCACCTGGCTGCTTGTTCTCCGTTGTTGCTTGGTCTGCTGGTTTTGCAGCAGCTCCAGCTCCATTACTCCAGCCTCGCCAATCACCAAATCATTCCCGGCACTAGCATTTTGTTCCCAACTTGAGGTCATCATTGTTTGTAAATCCTGAAGTAGAATTGGTAGTGTTTGGCACTGTAAGAGTTGGGTCAATTGTGTAATGTTGATTTTGACAGGAAGGAAATGTCTCATGTATGACTCTCTGTAAATTGATTTAGTTGTAGTATGACTCAATTGCAGCACATATAACAACTTGGAGCATTCAGATAGCACAGAACTTAAAAACAGCCGTATAGAAATTGATAATGTTGTCAGATAAGTTTTTGGAGCATAAATGTGTTTGAAACAAGTCTTTGGAGCATAGAGAAAAACTATTCTAAGTGTAGGCCATATTCACTTGTACAATTTGGCCACAAAATACTATAGTTAGTCCGGTCGAAAATACTAAATTGAGGACCACAAAATGCTATGATTAGTCCAGCCTAACCATCCTGTCCAAAAACAAAAGCCATCGAACCACGCTCTCGGCTCTCCTTCTCCAGATGCTCTCAAGGTGGCCACCCTCCTCCCCTGTCGCAACCTTCTCGAGCGTCCCCTGCCGGCGACTCCTTGCTGCAGCCCCGGTGGCCACCTAGGCCTTCCACGCCCGCCTCGGCGCGAATGCAGGCTCGGCGGCCGGCCGTGGGTCGCCACGCGCGGCAGGGCCGGTGCGCCCACCGCGAGCAGGCTGCGACGGGCGACGGGCCCAGCGTATTGCGCCGGTGGCGAGGGGGATTGGGGGCAGCAGGAGCAGCGAGACTATAGGGGAGGAGCGGCGAGATTGGGGCGAGCAAGGGATGTCCGCGAGCCGGCGGCCTCCCGCGGCGGCGACGGGCTCGGCGGACCGCCTCTCCGGGCGCACGCGGGTGGGGAATTGGGCCAGCTCGCGTCCCTGAGATTTGGCGCGGACGCTTGCGAAAGAAAACGGAGCCGCAGGCCGCGAGCTGACATGCAAAACGGAGGTGCATGGCTGGAAAACGGACTTGTGCAGGTGGCCGGCTCAGGAGCGTCCGATTCATTTTCAGCAGCCTGAAATCGCCGCATGTCACAGCTTGACATGCCATGGGCATGTCACCCAATCTGAATCCGTGTGTGCCTGTAGCCATGCTATCCTGCTCTTGACCAGTGGCCAGCCACTGGATTAGCTAGCATCATTCCCTTCACTATCGGAAATGCCTTTTAAATGACCTACAAAATTCCAACTCAAAATCACCTCCTAAAAAAGTTTTCCGGAGAAGCTTGAAACTTGACTCATAATCACGCTAGACGCAACAGGACCGTGTCAATTAGTAATAATTCCCGTTGCAAAGTAGTATTAGACCTCTTGTCCTAGTCCAGCTTGTATTGTACTCTATATGTACCTAGTCAAATCCCACCTTTTCGCTAATTAGGTTACATAATTATTACACACCAATCTATATATCCTATATAGACACAATCCACTAAACATCATTAATTGTGATTTTCTTACAACCACATGAAGCCACATCATCACTTAAATCTAAACCGTTGATTCCATCCTCTCCGTTTTTCTATACGTCTGATGATCAAACATCCACCATCTCACTCACTCACACAAGACCATTCATCTTCTAATCCCCACTGCCGCAAGAAACTACCAGAAGCCCAAGAGTTTGTTCATGCGAAATCATTATTCATTTATATGGCCGTTTCATTTTGCTACTATGTTTCTCTTCCCCAATGCATCTTGATCCTTCTGCTTCCCCTGCTTTTTTCCCTGGTAGCGGCAGTCTCCCAGTCTCCCAATTTCTCCTTCATCTACTGTGTGTTGAGCTAAGAGCTTATTATTCTTCCTCTATTTTAATTTCTTTGATTTTTTTCTCACCGCCCACTCGCCGCCAACGCCCCAGCAGCTGGCACCGTCACCAGGCGTCGCGGCCGACCGCTTCCACCGCTCACTCACATATTATCATCGAATACTTGCTTTCATTATTGCGCCGGGGTAGCGGTCTCCGCGCACCCAAGAGTCTGCTTGAATGCTCGAGGTCACCTGTCGCGTTCACAGTTCCTGGTATTCCTGCCGCTCTCTCCGTGGGAGCGGCTGTCGCTACTTGGGCCTCACCCCCGGCCTTCATCAGGTTCGTCTTCCTTACAAGTCTGCTTTATTTCCTCAGACCGTTTCGTTACCATTTGTACTAATTTCGCGTCTTCCCTTTTCTTTGTCGGTGCCAGCTTCACGTGTTGCCGGGTCGTCTTCCGTCTGGTCCTCCACCATGGCAAGACCTGCCCAAGTGCCGACCTTCCTCCTTGCACATCGTATTCACAGGTCATCCTCGCACCATTTGGCTTTCGTACGCTGTTTTTTTTCAGTTGAATGCAACGTGTGTTACTGTCCTAGAATAAAATTAAAATGTCCTTATCATAACTATTATAGTTCATCTTTTTATCGGCAACTAGAACTTCTTATATCTACATCGACTTTAGTATTTAAGCATTTCTTATATACAATCATGCCATATATATCCAATGCTAAAATTGGCTCCAACTTCATAACTTCATCTTTTCAACACACTCAACTTCAACATTTTTGCTCTGAAATCCCGCAGCAACGCGCGGGGTATTCAACTAGTTCGAAATGGAGTTGGAAACAAGAGAGAGAACCAACCTACTCCTAGTCCCGTGCCTTGGTTGGAACCGAAACAATCAGGAGTAGCCAGCCCCGCTGCCCTGCCTACCAAGCCTGGCCTGCCGGGGTTGTTCATCCAACGATATTTTCGTGATAGGGAGAGGTCGCGAGTCTTCTTTTCCCCTTGCTACAGTTGAGAGGAGGCGGAAAAGGTGACAGCGGCGCAGTTTCGTCTTCCGGCGGCGATTTCGCCGGCCCTCTTCCTCTCTGGCGGCCAGTATGGCGTCGAAGAGGGAGGGCGGCTGGGAAATCGTCGTGCGGTTGTACATATAGGTCTAGGGTTGTGTCTAGGTCTGGGTTTGCCGGAGGAGAGGTGCAGCTGCTCCTGTTCGTGTGCGGTTGAAGGCGGCGGCGTCCTCTCCTTCTCGGTCCGTGTCCTTTCGCGGCTTGTCGGCGATGGCGGCGCGGCGGTGAGGATTTTGCTCCTCCAGGATGATCCGAGTGAGTCCTTCTGCTCGTTTGCTTCCTGTGAGGTTGGGGTTTGTCGGGAGGGAGCTCCTCTGTGATGGGCTTTTCCGAGCGGCGTCGGCGAGGCGATGGCAACGGAGGCGCAGCGGAATAATGTCTCCAGGCCTCTTCCTCGCCCCGGTGGCGTTCCACTCCGGCGCCATCGGAGGGGTCGTGGAGCTATGTACAGGAGTCCGGGGCCGGTGCTTCATCATCTTGGTCAGGTGATGCTGGTGCTGGGATTTTTCTTCGGCAAGGGTTCGGAGCAAGCTGTAGGGGTGGCGGATGGTGGTAGGCTGGATCCAGCTCCGTCTTCCCTCGGCGACGCGTGTCGTCGACGGCGAGCTCTGATCCAGGGGCTGGAGGAGTTGGAGCGCAGCCCCGGTCGACGGGCTAACGCCGATGGCTTCTTCTACTGCGACTCCGAGAAAAGCCTGTGGGCGAAGGGGCTTCTCCAGTTCGTGGGGACGCATGTCTTCTTCTCCGGCGGTGACGACCGGCGGCGATGAAGTCGATTGCTGGCGGCTCGCGAAGGATCCAGGGGATTCATTGCAATTTCTCTTTTGTTTAGGGTCTTTTGTGTTGTTTGGCTGATACGGCTGCTTTTGTATCCTATACATACGGTTCTGTATTCGTATGTGTACATAGATGTTTTCCTTGTCTAAGAAATACAGAAGCGTATTATAAAAAAAAAAGCCTGGCCTGCCGGGCCGGCGCCGGCGGACCAAACGCCCTCGGGCCTCGCTCCTCTCGTACCGGAGCCCGGATGGCGGCGACTCGCCCGGACCAGCCCCTCCTCTCCTGGGAACTCAAACCGGAAAGCCAGCGCCGGCCTTTTCGGTTTCCTGGCGCCCGGAGCAGAGCGGAGCTGTTCGAAAGGGTCGAGAGGAGCACCGCCTCTGACACGCGGGCCCAGAGAAGGGGGCTGTTGGGCCCACGCGTCAGGCGCAGCGTCCGACAACTCGTGACCATGAATCGGCAATAGTACGTTTCTTGCAGGCGTGCCCTATCGCGGGAAACATTTGCGATTCACCACCTGAGGCCTGACGGTTTTATATTTTAGACATTCTTTTTTCTTGTTAACTGTGTTCGGCTGGTGGGTAGGGCTCCAGCCCTACAGTAATTCCCTCTCACACCACTCCAGCTCCAGTCTCCAGCCACCAGCCAGGTAACAGTGTTTTCCTCTCACACCACTCCAACTCCAGCCTCCAGCTCCAGCCTGCCGAACGCGGTGGCTGAAAGCCTGAAGCCATACATGACTCATGTGGCGTTTCATCATGCTATTAGGACGCTAGGATAGGGTGACGCTTCAGGCGATTCTACTCTCCGTGTGATCGCTTTGGGTGTACATGTGAGACTTTCTCAAAACTGACCTATTTCGGCGAGGTCACTCTCAAAGTCAAACTGAAATATAAGCAACAGTTAAATTCTTCAGTGTCAGGGCCGTAAAATGTTGACTCAAACGGAATGCTTCTTGCTTTCAAGGCTAGTCTGTAGTGCGCTGCAAGGATTAATTTGGAGTCAAGATGGTCTTTTTCTTTCACAACAAAAGGCACGGCAACAAACTTGCCGTCGTTACCCTTCTTAAGTAGTGCACTCTACGAGTCAATTAAAAATATTACTGCCTAGTCACTTCCTACCATTCAGAAAGCAAGATGCGCACGATCATCCTTACGTTTTCACCCGATCGCAAGAAAAAAATGAAGTAATGACAGCTAACCGGTCAGACTTACTGCTTGATTTTGGGTTCTATTCTGTTTTGATTATACAAGGAACCATTTGCCAAATTGTATGATGAGAATGCCAAGTTGTCAACACAAACAAATGCCATAAGTTTCAAACCCAACCGGTCTGTAGGAATCGAAACAATTGTCCTCAAATTTTTTTTAAAAAAATACTAATTTTTGAATAAAGTAAGTTCATTAAAGTGGGATAGTAGTAATTAGAAGAAAATTGTTTGCGAAGAGTTCTTCAAGCTTTTATTACCCAACAACTTATGTATATTTAATAAAACATATTTTTTGGCATGCAAACTATCCTTATGTGAGCTAAGTATGTCTTAAAATGTTGGACTTTAACATATTCAACATGGAAAATCATTATTTTGGTTTAACCAAGTCCACTGAGCTACTTGAAGGTAATAAAGAACATTCATAGCAACTTGAAGGTAATGTGAGCTACTTGAAGGTAATAAACCAGCCGGAGCCAGCAGAACAGAGTGAAGCAATGGATAAAGTATGATGTGGCTATAGCATTTCTCTTTGCTTTGTTAGGGTGATCCACGGCGGGTTACATCACTGAAGCTGGCGTGTCATTCACACAATCATTTCTAGTAGCAACCTTTTCTTCCGGAATCATTCCTCGACATGCATATTTTTGTCTTATTCAATAGGAACATCCGTTGTTTTTCTTATTCTCTTCTAGCCCTCCCCTGTCGTTTTCCTTGATAGTAAAAGTCGGGAAGAATGACCAAATGGATGGATAGTGGGGAGACATGATGATGGATGAATGCCACGATCATCTGAAGAAGTGAGGACAGCACTTTCAAACAATTACTACCAAGTACAAGGACCAAACTGCAAAATGTGGTGCTGCGGTAAGTTTACTTGCTCCAAAGTCCACCGGCTTTTCAAACGCAACTGCTACTCCTCCTCCCCCTTGAGCATGTCACGCCCGCCTAGGCCATACAAACCTCCACCTCACTGACAGGATGGCCCCACGCGGTGCTACCCCACAGAGCAGTCTCTGGGTAGGCTTTCGTTCTGTTGGTTGCAAATGGCAAAAGGTCACCGGGAAAGTTACCCCGGGGCGGGTGCAGAGCAGAGCCAACCACTGCACCCGTCCATCATCACTCACTCCGCCCCCGTCCTGGCTGGCGAGGCGAGGGAGAGCAGGCGAGGGCGCCCGCGGCGGCTTCTTGCTTTTGTTGCCTTGCTCCCGCTCCAATTTATGGCGATTTAATGCCACCAGCGAGGCTTCGGGCGCATGCATCAATGGCGTCGCCTCCCTCCTCTCGCATCCAAATCTCGCCTAGCTAGCTAGTTACCATCCTTCGTCTTGCTCATTCCCCGCTCGTCGTCCCCTTGCTGTCGTTCCTCTCGTCCCCAGGTCCACCACCCACCTTGGGTTCCTCGGCACACCAACCGAGAAATGCCATTTTCGTTTTTCGACCTTCCACGCCAGTACTACTAGTCTTGTCTTGGAGGGTTGACGAAACTCCACCATCTCTGCTGCTCGCTCTGGCCCCGCCGCCATTCATTTCCTCCTTGCTGGAGCTGGTCAGCCACGGAATCGGAGCCCTCCAATTCAAATCGAATCCCCTTCCAGCTGCTTGGTAAACGCCAGGATTATTCCTTGCCTTTGTTTCTAGATTTTGGGCTAGCTCTGGGGGCAAATCTTTGATTGGAGAGCTCGAGGGGGAGCGAGGCCGGAGGCATGGTGGCGGAGCCGCTGGTCCACAAGGTGCTCTCCATGGCGACCACGTCGTCCTCGTCCAAGAAGGTGCGCCCGGCGGCGGCGAGCGCCAAGGGCGGCGCCAACGCGGCCGCGGAGGACAGCAGGGTGGCCATCCTGTCCTTCGAGGTGGCCAACGCCATGTCGCGCGCCGCCAACCTCTACCGCTCCCTCTCCGACGCCGAGGCGGCGCGCCTGCTCGGCCCGCTCTGCCTCGGCTCCCACGCCGTGCGCGCGCTCGTCCCCGGCGACGACGCCCGCCTCCTCGCGCTCGCCCTCGCCGAGAAGCTCGACGCGCTCAACCGCGTCGCCGCCGTGGCCACGCGCCTCGGGCGGCGGTGCACCGTCCCCGCGCTCATGGGCTTCGACCACGTCTACGCCGACCTCCTCGCCGGCCGCTCCGACGCCGCCGCCTTCGCCGTCGCCACGCCCTCCGAGGCCGCCTCGCTCGTGCGCAAGCTCGACCGCCTCGCCGCCGCCACCGCCGCGCTCTACGCCGAGCTCGAGGCGCTCACCGAGCTCGAGCAGTCGGCGCGGAAGCTCCCCACCGACGAGGCCCGCCGCGCGCTCGAGCAGCGCACGCGCTGGCGACGCCACGACGTGCGCCGCCTCAGGGACTCGTCGCTCTGGAACTGGACCTACGACAAGGCCGTGCTCCTGCTCGCGCGCGCCGTCTGCGCCATCTACGACCGCATCCGCCTTGTGTTCGGCGACCCAATGCTGGGGCTCGACCTGCTGGCCACCACCCGGGAGTCTGTCCAATGTGACCAAAGCCGCCAGCTCTCTGGTCCAGTGACGGCAAATTCAGGTCCTCTGCAGAACAATCTCAGCGATTGCAAGTCAGGGCCAATTGCCAGAGGTGATCCAGATATGCCGCGGTCGGTGAATTTTCGGTCAAATTGTGGAGCAAGCCCGGGGAAGATGTTCATGGAGTGCTTTAGCTTGAGTCGCTCAGTATCTTGGAAGGATGGGTTCGAGGATGAGTTCTTGGAAGATTCCAGCTGCATTAGCACAATCAGGTCAGGGATGCTTGTACCGTTCAGTGGCGAGCAAGGGGTATCCACTACGCCAACCAAGAGCGGCAAGATTGGCAGAAGGGTACGGTTTGGTCCGAAGAGCACCGTGACATCACTTGCGCCACCATCCACAATTGGAGGCTCAGCGTTGGCGTTGCATTATGCAAACATCATTATCATCATTGAGAAGTTGCTCCGGTACCCACATCTCGTTGGGGAGGAGGCACGGGATGATCTGTACCAGATGCTGCCTTCAAGTTTGAAGGTGGCATTGAGGAAAAATCTGAAAACATATGTGAAGAACATGGCGATCTACGATGCATTCCTCGCGCACGATTGGAGAGAGACGCTTGAGAAGACACTGGCTTGGCTTGCTCCAATGGCCCACAACATGATCCGGTGGCAGGCTGAGAGGAACTTTGAGCAGCAGCAGATTGTGTTGAAGGGGAATGTGTTGCTATTGCAGACACTGTATTTCGCCGATCGGAAGAAGACGGAGGCAGTTATTTGTGAACTGCTTGTTGGGCTAAATTACATATGCAGGTACGAGCAACAGCAGAATGCGCTGCTTGACTGCTCGAGTAGTCTCGACTTTGATGATTGTGTGGAGTGGCAACTTCAGTAGAGCCAAGCCAAGGTCAGGTTTCTGCTCTGTTCCATAGTGTACAAGTGATATGAAACAGCAAAGGGTACTTGTATTTTGGTTTTGTTTGTTTCTCTTTCCTTTTCCACTTTGTTTTTGGTGCAATTTTGCACATGAGAGCATCATCTATTCTTAGATGAAATATAGAGCTTTGTTGACTGGAAAGAACCTCATTCTTACACCGTCTGTACATACTTCTGTTGAATCCTGCTGTCTAGTAACCTGAAAAGAGGTTTCTTACTTTCTGAGATAGTATACTTGCATAAAATGTCTGTGCGTGATGATATTTTTCAGCCACTAGATCAATTATGTGACTCTGGTACATGAGTTCCTATCATTAACTTGTGGCCTATGGAATGTTCAGGCAATGAATAATATTAAATCAGTACCTTTGTCATTTGTTTTTGTCAGCCTGGGACTCTGCAAAAAAGCACATCTGGCAAAGGTAAGATACACTGTGGCTATGTTACATAAAGGTATAACATTAGCCATTGATTTATAAAGTATAATATCAGGGCGGTAGTAGTTGTTGGTGCTAACCCACTTATCTCAAAAGTAATTTATATCGTTTTCTGCTTACCATAAAGCGCTGGTTTGGTTGGTAGGTCAATTAGTTTACCTTCTCTGAGGATTTTCCACTTGCTTGCCTAGAAAGTACAGTTGAAACTTGAGATGGCAAGAAACCAGTGAAACAAGAACAAAAAGAAGACACTAGTGATAGATTCTAAAAATTGCATTGTTCAAAATTGAAACTAATCATGGATACAACCTGCTAGTTGAGTGCTACTCTGCACCAGGCCTCTCTGTAGTTTCAGAGGGCCTGACGCCATGTATGCTGCTCATATTCTGACTGTAGCAACCTTGAGCAAGTTGGTAAAGCCTACACAGTAAGCATTCATTTGCAATCAGTAAATTTTAGTACTATTCTCGGTCCCTTTTGTAGTTTGATGAGAATAATAATTCGTTGCTGTACTGATATACTGTCTCTGACTTTGCACTCCCTGGTCTCTCTGCAAAGCACTTGTTATAAACTGCTAACATTCAGATTTTTGTTGGCATCGCCGTGTTTCGTTGTGGCTTTCAGATTGCAGGAGCTCTTATCATACTTTATTTATCCAGTAATCTAACATTTCACTGGTTCGCAAAATTCAGGTCTTTAACAGCCTCTTAATTCCTGTTTCCAGCTCTGTACGTTAGGGAATCTACCCCTCATGTACCTTTAAACAAAATGCTAAATAAAGTTCACTGCATAATCAGGGGTTGTACTCTATTGCAGTATTGCCACATTACTCTATGATACCAGTGAGACCATAATGTGTGAATGCTGTTTGCCTTTAGGGATGCAGACTTTTCCATCATCTGCATTGGCAATTGCACCGTTGCCATCTCCCATTAAGCTTGTGCTTATCAACAAACCGCAGCGTCAAGGAGTACTTGCAGGCCTTGATTAGCGTTAGCAGGCGTGGTTGGAGATTGTTTTCAGCACTCGATGGGCGTCCAGACAGTACTTAGAGTACTAGTGCAAGGTGCAAGCTCGTTCATCTCATTCCGTGGTCCGAGCTGGGCAGTTATGGTTTCTGTTACCCACCGGTGCTCCATTCCTTCCTTCCCACAGGAGAGGCTGGTACAAGCACGGATCGGATTGGCTTATGGGATCTGTTCGATCCGTGCTCGGTTTTGTTCTCGCAATCCTAACTGATTCTTGCACTGTTTTTTCTCCCAACATTTTGCGAATCCTTGCAGACAACAATCAACTGTTAACTTCCTTGCTCGTAGGTTTCAATCAAGAATTCGAACTGATATAGTACTCTTACTGTCTGACAAACAATCCACTGTCAGTGAAAATTGGGACACTGGAGCTAGATTAGTGTGAAGAGGCAAATTTGGAGAGACATTATTTATCTTGGGAACAGCAGCCGGTGCACCTCCGCTGCCCAAAAGGTGGAAAAGGAGTTCATGTGAGGGGAATCTGAATCTTGAGCTGAACTGGGCATCAGCACAGGAAGCAATCCACTCAGCTCGATCCAGGTCGCTATCGGAAAGTTCTTGTGCTGCCAGGACTGGGAACTCTACGGAAACGGCCACGGGTAAACTGAGAGCGTGTTCGGCTGACCGCATAAATAGCGTAGGGCTGGTAGAATGAATAGTATTCTGTGATAGGAAATAAGCCGAAATAAGCCGAAACAAGCCGAGACAAGCCAAGCCTAGATAAGCCGAACAGCCTCTGAAAGCGGCCGTGCAGCTGTAAACCCAATGCCACCAGTGCCCGGCATTGCGCATAAAGAGCTTCGGATTAGACAACGGCGGTTGCTCACTAATGCCCAGCTCGTGCAGAGGACGCTGCAGCGAGCAAGGAGAGAGGCTTCACTTCACCCTTCAAGTTTTAAGATGGGGAGCCGGGAAGGTAGAAGGCAGGTGAGTGAGTGAGCCATGGAGATGGAGACACGCCAGGCTGTGCTCATGTGATTGATAGCATGGCGTTTACCTGTTGCTGCACACTGATCCTCTTCTGCAGAGGGCAGTGCAGTCCACACGGGCAGGCGCTGAACCGGCAGCTGCAGGACAACAGTAACTTCAACCTCTGCTGATGATGAGATCTTGGCGCTTGCCAGCAGACTGCCGCCATCGCAAAACGCTGGAGAAACTTTTCAGCTTCTGGACCCCTTTAGCACGATTTCGAAACAGAACGCGCCGAGGAATTTGAAATGCACTACCGTTTTTGGTTAATTCCCCAGGGCATGATTAGCTAGTTTTTGGACGGGAAACCAGGATCAGAGGAGCACCTTTGACAGATTACCAGGCATTACATTGGTTTCAAAATATCCAAGCTGAAACACTACTCGTACACAAGAACGTGAAGTTGATTTGGAAAAAGCTTGTCCTTTTCTCCACTTTCCTTTCTTCTTCTGAATGCTGCTTGGTGCGGTGGTGCCCTGCATGCCTGTTTACAAACTTACCGGTGGACCATCAGTGCAAGTGGTTTCCGCTGTATGGTAAACTGGTAGCCCCAGTTCCATTGGTGTATCCAAACTCTTTAGTGCTTTTAATGTAAGTAGAGGTATATCTCTTTCAGAAAAAAAAACCATCAGCAGTGCAAGTGTAGAACCTTTTTCTTTTGAAAAGGAAGTGTAGAACCTTTTGGGACCATGTGTAACCAATCATCAGCCGTGATGCATCTTTTGTCCCCCTCCCAGCCTTTTGCTAGCTACAACAATCACGTTGCAACTCTCTCCAGCAACAGACACCTGCATTCGCAGAACAATGCAAGTATTCAACCGTGGCTGGATGTCCTCTCCTTACGACCCACTCGTTTTTTCATGAAATTGTAGCAAACAGTCATTGACGTGCAGGCCCGATGACAAATTGTACAGTTAAATGGGAACACCGAATCTCCGAGTAATACCATTTTAAAAGTATATTTTTTCGATACTCCATTTTAAAAGTATAAGTGAAAGAACTTATTGTATTAGTGATGTACTTTTCCCTCGGCTCAGTCACATGATGGATGCATACATAGGTTCTCATCATACATAGGTTCTTTCAGCAGTGGCACCTTATGCATCAATACAAATCGAAAGAAAGCCTCCAGGATTATGATCTGGAGGCCTGGAGCACGGCCAAAATAATCGTGCTCACCCACCCACACGGTATCAGACCCCTGGACCATTCTACCACCTGCATAACATGAGTTCACATGTCGTCTGTTGACGGAAAGGCCACAGCCACACCAAGAGAAAAGAATGGAAGTGCTGGTTGCTGGTAGGGGCTACTGCCCACCCCTCACCCAGAATAAAAAAGAACAATGATCCAACTGAGCATGCTGGTTAACTATTTACGTCTTTTCATGACATGTTTCTCTATGTAATTAGGTTTAGTAGAGTCGAGATGCCACATTTTGATGACAAAAGGATTATTCTTGTAAAATTTTAGCAAGGGATGATTCTTATTTGTTTTAAGTAGAAATAATGCGATTGCCAAATAAGCAATAGTCTATCCTTAGCTTTCGGAGGCCATCACTAATCTTAGGTATTATAGAGTTAATTATCACCATAGATCAAGCTCACACAATTTTTTTGACTGGATTAATGCCTTATTGAGTGACTAGTTGTGCCCCTGTGTTGACGTAAATTTTGTCAACACACAAGCGCTAGAACGCACAGACCGCAACAATCAATCACTAGCAGGCTCGGACGGCGACCGGTCAGACCGGTCACGCCAACCGGTCAGACTAATTGGACGCAGAAAATCCGTAAAGACCTATAACCTCAAATTTGGGAGGGACCCGTCGGAGCTCGAAGAGCTAGGGTTGTCTTGATGTCTGCAGGCCATTCAGACGCCGTAGAGACGCAAGAAGAACAGAATTAGGATTGGAAAAGATAGGGTTTGGAAAAAAAAAGGTAAAGAGATTGTATTGATTCAATTGTGGTTAAAAAAACCCTCAATCGGCCGCAGCCTTTATATTTATAAGCCCGAGAGGTCGTACCCCTTCTAAATCGAGTTACAATAGGACTCTAGATTACAAATCTTAATTGATTCGGACCGAACAGGGCTAGACCGGTCTGATCGGTTGACCCGACCGGTCAGACCAGTCGGCCTTTGTGTTTGCCAATTTTGGCTATCAACACCCTGCATGTGGCTGATATGCTGAAACAGAACTCTACGCTTTTGCGCCCCCATCTCGCACGCCAAACAGAACCCTACCACCACAACCCCCTTCCTCTCGTCCTTCCTCGTCTCGTCTCCATAGGAATTGCCCGTTGAAAGTCCATGGGCAGTGAGGACTGTGGTAGGGTCAAATCGCCCGTCTTGGCGCAAAATCAATTGGATCTGAGCGGCTTTCTTCATCTAGACTGAGATCGAGATCAGTCGGGTGGCGGTGGCTCGGGCCTGGCTGCTCATGGCCTTGGGCTCTGGTCGCGACGCTCAAGGACTCGGGCAACTCTTCCCTGCGTCTCGAGCCTGTGCGCCGTCTGATGGCGGCCATCTACTCCAATAATGATGCGTGGAGTCTGAATGGCACCGGTAGTGTGGGGCCCTCATTGACGGCGGGTTGAGGCCATTGTCAGCAATCTGGCTCCACTAAGGGCTAGCACACGATATTGGCGAGCGCAGGGAGCGAGAAATCCTAGTCCGGTCTCAAGCTGACCGGCAATGGCGATGCTGCTGGCACCTATTTCCTTTTTGGAGGTCTTGCCGATGCACTCCCTACATATTCATGGTTCTATCGGGTGCTATGGAAACCGTTTGAGAGAATTATATTTTTGTTTGGTATTATGCGGGTGTGTTGACATTGGTGACATCTCATGGTACCACTTCCTCCCTGGAGGCGGTATCCATATTTCCTTGCACCGATGCGCTAGGTGGAGGTTGACGTGAAAAGATTTAGCATATAATAGATGATCTGAACATCAAGTTTCTAAGCAGATGAGAGATGCGATGGATTGGTGCTGCGAAGATATTACAAAGTTGAAGCGGGAACAAAAAAGAAGATTGAAGGTTAGTCTTGTAGCTTTTTTTCTTTGTTTTATAGTTTTCTCCTTGTTTTGTGAAATCTCTCATTTAATGTTAGAGTCTAAGAACTCTTATAACTTTTGGCCATCTATATCCACCAGTTGGATACAGAGGGTGGTTAATTCTTTATTAAAAAATAAAAAATATGAATGGCATGCTTGACGGGCTCTATCCGGTATTCCGGTGCTTATTGAGTAATGAACCCTACCATCAAAAGGCTCCATCCCTACCAACAATGAAACATCACACAACTGTTCAATGATGCGAGGCTACATGCTATTGTGAAGACCAGTCCATCATTGCATTTTGTCAGCATGCACAGCGAATTCATTATTGTTGTTACTGTTTTGTTATGAAACATCATCCATAGCCTCCGTGTGTTGAGTGCACGCATGCAATTGTAAACATTTCTGAATGCTGTGTAAAAAAATAATAAAGATTTTTTTTAAAACACAGTACAAACACACGCTCACTAATCTCTAAGAATACACGCATGCAACCTACCTCTATGAGAACCTCCGATAGATTGAGTTGGCAGATTTTTGAGATTGACGAAATTACCACTGACGCCTCGCTATTGATGGACACGTCCAAACTTACTAAATTTGTATGAGGAATTATAAGTGGATTCGATGATATCAGCAAGAAACAATTGCTTATCTTTAGTTTGTAAATTGTGATTATCAAACCAATGTTGATATATTAAAAAACGAAAACGAGTAAAAAAAATAGAGCTCCTACTCTTACTTGCTTCTAGGTTTATATTAAGTGGGCCTCATGTTCTAGTTGTTTTTGTTCAGTAGTATTTTCCTATGAGCAATACCTATTTGTGTTTACAAAAGGTATTCCCTTATATTTCTTGTTTTCTAAATTTGCAAGGGGCAACATTACTGTGAGGATCCCCCCAATTCGATCGGTTCCATTAACCAGTAAGTACCACATCAATCTTACAATATGTAACAAGAGGTCTAAACTTTTCAGGTCACGTTTCTTGACCGGGAGCAATTATAATTGTCACAGCATCTGCGAGCATTATAGTTCCACTGGTTCACAAAGAGCTTCAAATAAAGTTTGAACGTTAACGTAAGAACCTGAATTTAAATTGAAAAGTTTGTCTTTTATCCACTTTCTTTTGGTCCCGATGCTGCCTGACTTTTGTCCCCTTGTCAGCCTTTAAGTTGCTTGCTATATGCACCTGCTGCCCCTTTACATGGCACCCTGCACCAATAGACACCCACATCTGGAGACCCTACAAGCAACCACTTATACCTTAGAAAATCTAAGGGCAGATCCGGTGTTCAAATCGAATTCAACTGAAAAGGTACAACCACGGAGGATTTGTTTGATTCAGTGGAAAACGAACACAACTCCAGCAGCGTGGGGGATACACTGTATGATAAAATATATCATTTCTTTCACCAGCCACAAGTTGTAGTACTAATGACGGCAGCATATCGTACTGCTTTTTGCCTATTATTTAACTGTCTTGATTCGACTCGTCTTTTGTATTCGACGCGAGGAATCTTTTACTTCTGTTCGACTGCTGCAGTGTGTAAACCGAATCAATGTTCTTCTCTCCCCTCTCACGGTTCGTTTTCCATGCACACTGGAGGTGGCCTAAGCAAACAGTCACTGACACGCATGCAGGCCCAATGGTAAATCGCACTGGTAACTTGGGGGGCCACACGGTGTCGCCAGATACTGTTTTGAAAGCATAGTAGGATCGAGGAACCATATCCATTGTTGATCTCACTTTCCTTACCTAGTAATCATATGATGCATATACTTGCTCACCTTGAGATTGTCTTGACAGCGCCTGATCTCATCATGGTTGTCTGCTTACTGCAAGACTAGGCGTGCTTCGGCATGTAAATTATATGATTAATTGGCTTTTTATCTAGTGCTTATACTGACTAATGAACCCTATAGATTGGCCTACCGTACCATCACGAGGGCCCATCCAACAATGAAGTATAAAACTATTTTCTGCAGCTATGGTATGTGAAGGCCATTTCTCCTCTCAAAAAAGAGTGTTAAAAAGATCACTTCATCATTTCGTTTTGTCAGTATGCACAAGGAATTCATTGTTGTTACAATTCGTTGGGAACACGAACATATAGGATAGAGACCCTCCAAAGGGTATTCTTCTTATTTTTAGTGTGCGCATGCACTAAATTAAAACTTTGTGCACATAACTTCAAAAAATCTTTGTGCACATGTACTGCATGTTGTCGTCTGAGAAATCATTTGCAGATTTATTTCTTCAGCCCAGGGAAGAAATAGAAAGACAGATCCTACAAGTTTCAGAGATCATTTAAATATTTTATTAATTAGTTCAGATTAAAGGGAAACAAATTACAAAATACTCAGTTTCAAAACTAATTTCCCGCTAAGCTAAATGATAATCATAGAAAATGCTTAGGCCTAAATGCAGGGTTGACCTTAATTTAGTAATATTTATTTGGGGCTAGAGCGTATTAGCCAATCTAGTTATTACTTATGTGAACTGATGCTGTGGTATGGTGACTGGCGTGGACGTTCGAGTTGCCGGTTCATTTGATTCGAATCTTTTGGTATTGGGAAGGGTTGGTTTTCTTGATCACTTATATCATATCGAGAGAGTTTGCGATTATTGCTTCATCCTTTTTCTCGGCTTTGCACTACGGAATTTTTCATTTGGCCATTGATTCCAATGACACCTTTGAGCATTAGGGTTTCTATGATTCACAAACTCCAAAGTTGGGATGAACCTGCAACTGTTCTCCAGTGCATTTGTTCTCAATGCTGCCTGGTGCCCATATCATGCCTCTTTACAAAATTACCAGTGTACCATTTGGGCCCATCACTGTGACCAATCATGGGCCGTGATTCATCTTCTGCCACCCAGCATTGCCCTGCACCCTGCCTGCCAAAAGACACCTACCTGCATTTGCAGAGCAGGTGTTTGTCCAGTCACTCCATCTGTCCTAGGCCTTGTTGCAAAATTCAAAATTTCAAATCTATCACATCGAACGAAAATGTTACATGCATGAAGTATTAAATTTAGATGAAATAAAAAACTAATTATATAGTTTGCTTGTAAATTTCGAGACAAATCTAATGAGTCTAATTAGGCAATGATTAGACACTAAATTGTTACAGTAATGGCTACAGTAACCATACTCTAATGACGAATTAATTAGGCTCATTAGATTTGTCTCGTAGTTTACAGAAGAGTTCTATAATTAGTTTTGTAATTAGTCTATATTTAATACTTCAAATGCGAAAAGATTCCATTTCAAAATTTTTACGCCTACAACTAAACAAGGCCTAGCAAAACACAAATCTATCCAATGGTAATGAACAGTCATTGACACATAGGGCCAGGTAGTAGGAACCATATCCAGGCCTTGTTTAGATGTATAAAGTTTTGGGTGTAAAGCAATGTAGCACTTTCGTTTGTATTTGATAATTATTGTCCCGCCATGGTTTAATTAGGCTCAAAAATTCATTTAGCAAATTATAGACAAACTGTTTAATTAGTTATTTTATTTAAATACATTTAATACTTCATGCATACGTTAAAAAATTCGATGTGGCGGGAAATCTTGTAAAGTTTTGGAATTTGGAAGGGAACTAAACGAGACCCTATTAGTGATGGATCACCTTTCACAACCCATAATCATGTGATGCGTGTACCATATCGCCTGGAGATTGTTGTCTGAGCAAAAAACTGCAAAACCAGCTGATCTCATCATGCATGTTTCCTTTTGGGTCCATGAGTAGTCGGCGTGCCCGGCATGTAAATGATATATTTTGCGGAGCTGGCCCGGCCAATGTTACCTATGCAGGTGCGGTGCCCGATGTTTCGCATGGTATAACAGAGCAGAGCGGACACGTGCAGGTGGGCATAAGTTGCTGGCTCATGCACATTTGTTTTCCTAATTTTGAACTGATTTTTCTCTCTAACGGTGCATTCGATTTTGATTCTGTTGGAACCTTCATCTTCCTTGGAGTTTTTCTAACAATTTAAGATCCCGCATGATTATGATTATTTTATTTTTAACCTATTTTTAATTTTATTTTAAAAATAACCCACCCAGACATATATTTGCAGATCTAACCCTTTTGATCGCTCCGGTCTGCGTGGCGTGACAAAAACACGCTGTCGCGCCACATGCATTGGCGTGACAAGATGTGCCACGTTGGTACGCTTCGGAGCGCTCAGAAGGGGGTCTACCAGCTCATATTCCACATGTCAACCTTGTCACGCCACTCCCACCGGCGTGACAATACAGCCTTGTCACACCACCCCGCTGGCGTGACAAGGTCTGATTTTAGAAAAATCATATCTTTTTCATACGAACTCGGATGAAGATGATTTTTATACGAAAATTGTAGCACTCAACGAGATCTACAACTTTGTAGTTTTGAATTTTTTCATTTGAAGTCATTAAGATGGTTAAATAATTGATTTAAACTTTTGACAGCATATTAAGCACTTTACCTCTATCGGATCATCTCTGACTTGACATGTTTATCATGGTTCTACAAATTAAGTTCTATATAATGTTTGATATATGAAATAATATGAACTAAATAATAATAGTTCGATAAGAGATACAATGAGAAATCAAACTATATCATCCTTGTGTATGAAATATAATGCAACACCCTAGATATTAATTATAGCTATAAACTAGATCAAGTATTTTTTTGAAAGATGAAGATCTTAAAATATGATAACAGTTTGAAAAAGATACAAATGTGTAAGTTTTATACTAGTAATTAAGTGGTTTAGATGAAATGAGTACTTTGTTGTTCTCCATCTTATGGCCTTCTTTTCACTATATCTCCTTTGGTCAGCGCAACGCTTATCGATTGCACTGCTTGGTTTGGCTAGCCAAGATCATCGCTCAAGGTGCCTCCATGGTCCCACCACTCTAGATATATATTATATTAATAAGCAAGTGTTGTTATAGAAAAAAAGAGAGCCACCACGTTCGTCGAGAAGGTCTAGAAATTTATACATTAATCTAAAAAGGAGAAGTATTTATACTATTGAATTTTACGAAGAACTAATGATCTAAACTGACTCAATAGGCTATATCATATACAATTGAAAAATATCTAATTTCATAATTAAAGAATTAAAAAAATTAGAATATAATTATAGAGTCCATGCCGAATACAAAAATTCGTCAGACTTTCCCACCCAATCAAGACTACGCCGTATGGCACGTCTAATGGGGATCAAAACAAGTTGATTCCTGATAGATGGAAGTAAAATGATGGGGTCAAAACAACATAATATATGGATGCAAAAGAATGACACAATTATTGATTGTTTTATATGCTTATCTGTATATGGGCATCCAACAACGTCAGGGACCGTAAGAAATTCGGCACAACGGTAGTAGAGAAGTCTCCATATAGGTGGTGGTGGCAAAATGGTTGTACATATGCACATGTAACTTCAGAGTTGATTTGTACAAAATAGATATAATGTATATGCACGTAATTTGATAGACAATGTGAAAATATGTATAATAAGACTTAGTGATGTATAGTGGTTGAACAACAAACTCTAGGGGAACAAACAAAATAGCCTGCTACAACAAAGTATTTATAATAAAAAAACAAAACATAGCAAAACTAGCCACGCTATTAACATGGACCAACTCACAAGTTAAAGCTATAATTAATAATAACTAGAGTGTTGCATTATATTCCGTACTCAATGTTGATATAGTTTGATTTCTCATTGTATCTCTTATCGAACTATTATTATTTAGTCCATATTATTTCATATATCAAACAATTATATAGAACTTAATTTGTAGAACCATGATAAACATGTCAAGTTAGAGATGATCCGATAGAGGTAAAGTGCTTAATATGCTGTTAAAAATTTAAATCAATTATTTAACCATCTTAATGACTTCATATGAAAAACTCAAAACTACAAAGTTGTAGATCTCGTTGAGAGCTACAATTTTGTATAAAAATCATCTCCATCCGAGTTCGTATAAAAAGGATATGATTTTTCTAAAGTCAGACCTTGTCACGCCAGCGGGGGTGGCGTGACAAGGCTGTACTAGTCACGCCGGTGGGAGTGGCGTGACAAGGTTGACACGTGGAATATGAGCTGGCAGACCCCTTCCGAGCGCTCCGAAGCATGCCAACGTGGCACATCTTGTCACGCCAATGCATGTGGCGCGACAGCGTGTTTTTGTCACGCCACGCAGACCGGCGCAACCAAAAGGGTTAGATCTGCAAATATATATCCGGGTGGATTATTTTTAAAATAAAATTGAAAAATAGGTTAAAAATAAAAAAAATATTCCATGATTATATGCTTAAGTGTCTTTAGATTAAACATTCTAGATGTATTTTATTAGATCAACATTTTCGATATATTATTCCAACATAACTAGATCAAATGTTGAACTTGTTTACTCGAAATGTTGAATTAGATCCGAAGTGATGTTGACTTTGGTATTTTAAAAGGAGGCAGCTAACATACGGCCAGCCGTAAACTAGGCCAGCCGTACAGCCGTCCCAAATTAGAAAAGTTGATCCACGTCTCTCGCACACTTTCCTATTCTGGTATATTTTCTTTTTTTTTGAGATTTTTTTGTTCCCGCGCTCTTTTCTCCTCCCGCACATTTTCTTGCCACCATTGACCTGATTCGCTGATGCTGCTCAAAATTGCATAAACATCATTGAATTTTCTACTTCAAAATTCGAAATTTCATCCAGGCAATTCAGAATCAATACAAAAACTATTCATCAGATATCATTTAGCATCAGGGTGTGAGATTTCAGGCTAAAAAGTGGCATCAAAACACTATCAGGTATCTTAGAACACAAATATCAAGCAAAAACATACATGACAAGACACCTTACTACATAGTACTATCATTCAGCACATCAATTTTTTTAGTTTCATCACACCACCTTTCAAACGAACACATCAGCATCTGTCAAAACATATTGAAAACAAGTCTTCACGCCTCCTCTAGAACCTATAACCAAGAAAGAACTTGAATCATTAGAAATAAAAAGACTTGAATAAGTAGAAATAAAAGATGGAAGGTAATCAGAACATTAAAAAATGCTAAACTACAAATGAACATTTGCTTTACAAACTGATAAGCATATTCCAAATTGCCACCAGCTACTCCCTCCATTCCAAATTGCAGATTATTTTACAGAGGTCAAACCAGGTGTTAGAACCAGGCTGCCGTGTCCACTGTCCAGGTTTGTCTCCCTCTATAATCTTTAACCTTTGGAGCAGAAAATTCCTCTGAACATGGTCATGCAAATACGGATAAATGCTAGAGTAGAACACAAATATGCTAATATAAGATGGATAATTTGTCTTTTGAATTAATATAAGTTGCATACAGATAAAAGTACTTTGCCTAACCAACAAAAGTAATGTACCTAAACCAAAGTAAACAAAAAGCAGTCATAGCTTTTAAAATATTGTCACGGCTTGACAAGGGTAAAATCAGTGACAAGCCGTTTCAAGTGATATACTAATTTTTGCGACACATGCTCTGCTCAGTGCTCACATTTCCTGCTGCATGTTAATCTGACAATACTAGGTGTGTATCAATTTGTTGTGCATCATGGCTAGATCTTATGGCCAAACTAATGCAATGCATGCGATTTATTGATAGACCAAGAATATTAGTCAAAAGAACATGATATTCTGAATAAATCTACATTGAGATTATTGCAAAAGAACCTGATCTCCTGAATAAGATCAAATCTATGTGCATTAAGAATCCCCTATCTGAAAATATGGATGAAATGTAATACCCAAATTGAACCACAACATCCAAATTTCTTATGTCACAAACTCACCCCGTCAGTCACCTTCCCATGTAGCAAAGCAAACATATGGTCTTCCCTAAATAAAATCTCCATGCATGAAAATCCCACCCTCTGATTACCAGCTCCTAGTACACAATTCCAAATAAAAAAGGAAGAGAGACAAAATCGAAGAAAAAAGACAGAGAGATGCAGGGCTGGGCAAATTACCCGAACCCTGAACCCAAAAAACCCGAGCCCGAACCCGAGAAACCCGAGCCCGAAAAACCCAAACACTACTTCGGGTAGCACGGTACCCAAAATTATTATAGGGAAATTAATTGTTCAGGTTACATTTGCACCTTTTTGTTTGATATATCAATGCTCCTAACAGTTTCCTGAAATGATAATTTCCCAATCTAGTTTTACCAAATCTTGCAACATATAACTGAGCTGCTCAATTCTTACAGATTTTTATGGACAAATCATAACTAGTTTACTATGTAAACAGCTTCTACCTCTATCAGCTGAGCATTTATTTGATAGATGGTAAGATTAGCAAATGATCTGACACAAATATCAATCACCACCAAATGATGGTCAGCAGTAGATAAGAAAATACAACACATGGCAAGGAGATTAGAAGCTGCTTAGATAGTAGAAAGGTATGCAGCAGCAACCCAAATATCCCAGTCAACCTCTGAACACAAGATGCGTATCAGCTCATACCAATTCCTCCTAGAGCATGCTCAGCCTAGTAATTTCCAAAACAGTTTGCCCCAAATCCACAAGCTCTGATTTCTAAACTACCGACGCTGTCGGCATATCTTGTAAAGGAAAGCAGCTCACCTCGAAGCTGAGAGAGATGAAGCATCCCCGCTGCACCACTGAGCCTGTAACCTTCATGCCCGCACTGTGCCAGTCGAGGATGGCCCCATGATGAATAAACAGAACATTTTGCTCAACTATATATTTGGATGATATTTTACTCGTACAACAATAAACATTCTTGATAGAAATTGTAGGCATATTATAATGAACTTAGGAGCAACTTAACACAAATGGCAGGCAAAAAAATAATTATTCAATGAAGTTGTCTAATGTAATACATGAATTTGCCTTCTGCTGTAAGAATTATGCCTAATTTAGAAACCACATAATAGCATGATAGTTGATAGGATAAATGCTTTAGATGTAAAAATATTCATTAATGTTGCCTAATCAGATGCATGAATTTGCCTCTGCCAAGAAGTATTATTGCCTAACGATATACATAAATTTGCCTTCTCCTAAAAAAACCAACATGAAAATGCATGAACATATTGGGGATGATAGGGGGAACATATTTGGTTTTCAGGACATACTGCATTGGATGATGCTAGCCGAGCCGGCCGTGCTAGCAGGATCACAACCTGATGGCTCTCCAACACCTCATCCTCCCGGTCATCACTGTCATAAAAAAAAAATCACCAAATGCAGCCTCTTCACTGCAACAATGACCAACCAAAAACAGATGGCAATGTCAACAACAATGCTTCCTCGTTCTTCTCAACACAGACTGAATCTACCAAATCAAGTGGCGCACCATTGATACGGCCGGCCGTAATTTTGGCCGGCCGTACGGCCACCCCTAATTAGGAAATTTAATAGAATAAAACAATCTACTTTCCATATTTGGAACTCTGGTCAGTACATCAAAAAGTGGTATTACCGCCACCCTTACTAATCTGCTCACGTTATTTCTACTTGACTAATACCACCATTCAACTCAATGATTATATGAAGCAACTTTTTGAGACCAGTCAAACAAATTTATGAAAGATCTCTAAGAAAATTAAAACATATAGAAAGGCAATTTTCACCCCAACTCTAAGAAAATTAAAACATATAGAAATGTAATTTTCACCCCAACTCTAGAACAAGCATCAAGTCTCGCGTCCAACTCTCCCCAACTCTAGAACAAGCATCAAGTCTCGCGTCCAACTCTAGCACCGGCAAGCAAGCAACTAATGCGTGTGCACTCTCCGTCAAGAGAGTCCTCATGCCTAGCTCTCCTTGGTCCTCAACACCATGTCTTTGTCCAGTAGTGGTGATAGCAAATTCTTCCATCACACCTGCTTGAGATAAATACGATTGAATATGGTCTTGTAGGGAAATAAAGACAGTAGTGGTGGCAGCAAGTTCTTTCATCACAATGTTGATCACCATGACTTTGATAAAAAGCAATTACCCTACCAGTATCAACAACCATAAACTCCTGATTACCTCAATAAGATCGTCCATATAAGTGATCTCTTGTCGCACGCCGTAGCTGCACGCTCCGCTGCCCTCCTAACCACAGAAAGCATGCATGAATAATGTCATCAAGTAGTGTGCCTACATACTAAATAAAGATTTTATAAGCAATTATTTATAAGACAAAGAGAATATCATAACAGAAAAATGTTGCAAAGCATCAGTTATAGCTCACAGACTCCTCATCCAGATATTGTGAACAGCAAAAAGGCACGATGAAGTCATGCTATGGTTCGGGTCCAAAAAAAATCATAATTGCAATTCACAAGGAGCCTTACTAGAATATTGGGGGTGGGTATAACAACAAAAACACATGGCCAACATAATAATCCCCAGAGAATCTCGAACTAGGCGTGCAGACTAACATGAATCCAATAAAGATTGTACAGATGGGAAATCAGACACCAAAGAAACGGCATATCAATACAAAAAATCTAATTTGAGCCCACCATAGCTTTAGTAATAAAAAAACAGATGCAGCAAAGGAACTACGATCCTCTTATCAAATATCAATAAAACCCAAAGCACATCAGCAATGGAGGGAGGGCTTTAATTGGGACCCACAGGGGAGCTCAGGAAAGATCACCTTGGCACGCAAAAAAATATAATGATAGGAGCCTTACAGCTGCATGGCAGGTTATAGTGCCAATTTGTTGAGGAACCTTGCAGACAAAATAAAGGCAAATCAGGTTTCAGGTTCCAAACACCGTTTTGTGTGACTGAAACGAGAAAAGAAAACACATATTAGTGAAAGAATAGCAAGTGTAGTTGGTATTAGGAGTCAAAATTGCTCAACAATCTGCACTATTTTGCCTTGACCTTAGGATAATATTGCTTGATCATAGTACATTTAATTGCCTACTCTTATAGCTATTATTATTTTCTAACAGCCTAATAAAGTTTGGTAACTAATTAGATGCACCAACTATAATGCTTGATAAACCAACTAATCTAACTGCACTGGTCATGCAACTACATCATCAAAGATAAACAACTTACCACGATTGAAAGTTAAATGGCAAAAAAAAGGAAAAATGTGATAGCTAAGGGAATGAATGCCCCAGGCAAAAAGGAATGAGTGTAGGATTTTTAAATCAACCAAGTCGCACTGCTCCAAAAACGCATAGAGAAATAAGCATGGAACATTTGAAATGCTAGCTGAATAGCATTTAAATGCCTCCTAAAATTCATTAAAATGCTTTAGTTAAAGCCAGTGGAAAGGTTTGTGGGTCGTAGACATCAAGTATGCAGTTTTGCACTTGCATAGTCAAGTCGCCGAGCTAGTTTACAAAAATTGCCTGACCAATAATAAAACTTTGCCTAACTAATGACAGTACTTTGCCTAACTAATAATAGTACTTTGCCTAACTTATAACAATACTTTACCCATCTAAGTACAATATATTACCTAACTGAAAAAGGTAGCACAAAAAGGGTATTAGTTAACAGCAAGTATATCCCACTAGATAGTTTCATTTGATCATTTCACCGACTAGGCTAATAGTGTTAAAGATAATTCCTACCAAAAAAAAAAGTTTAGCTTTGTAGTGTCTCTGGGAAGAGTTAAAGATCTAGACCACATATGCAGGAACCAAAAAGGAAGTTTTCCCACCTCTCAGGTATGACTATTTGGGAGCTAACAATGTAATAGCTAGCGAATTTCAAGTTGTGACAATGTCATGGCTCAAAATGTTGACCATAGTAACTAAATTTGGGAGGTATGGACTCCATAGCTATTTATGGCAACGAAACATCTTAACAAGCAGATATGATCTGCCGACATCTCTTATAACACTCCCAATGAACCACACACGAATTCCACACTCTGGTACTTTAATCATACCAAACTAATTAGTAGCTACATTGATCCAACCATGTTACCACAGCTAACCTGGACTTGCTGCTAGTTTAGAGTAGCATAAAGGCGTAACCTCGTTCACTAGCATCAAAAAAATTCCTGGCAACTTTGAACCATATTGTTGGGAAGCAGTCACACGAACTCAAACATCAGACATCACAACCACTACCCTAGGTACCCTAGCCCACACAATCTCCCATGGCGGCCCCGCAAAAACACATAAGCACACACGCATCAGATGCATCGAGATGCAGAAATACCACAGATCAGGACAGACTTGTATTAGCCTACGACAAGTTCATCAAGTACAGGTAGGCGTGAGACGAACACCAACTACAGCGTAGCATGCTAAGCGCAATCCGGTCGTGGATCCCATAGTATCCACCCCGGATCTGGCAAAGCAGCGGGAGGAAGCGGCAAGGGCTCATGCAGGTCTCGAGCCAGGTTGCTTAGATCTGACCGCAGGGACACTCGAATGTTGGGTTAGGAACTAGCGTGTGGGGAGATCGCGAGTAGAGCGGCTTGAGAGAGGAGAGGGGGAAGGAGAAGATTACCGGGGATGGGGCCAAAATCCAGGAAGAGGAAGATGCGGCGGCGTGGAGGACGGGAGGAGGAGCTGCGCTGTGCCGCCGTGTCCCCGCGCGCAAGTTTGCGCCGCCGTAGAGGAAGGAGGCGGGGAGAGGTGGAGGCTTCATCGTCAAAGCGGCAACCCCGGGCTTCAAACGCGAGGCGGAGGTGGGAGGAGGCCTCGATGGCGAGCCAGCGGCAGTAGACGAGGGAGCAGCGCTTGCGGCCGCCGGAGCCAAGCAGGCCGAAGATGAGGCGAGGAGCTCCTCCGGGAGGCGAGGAGCTACGGTGTCGTCACGGTGAGAGCCGGCAAAGGGGACGACATGGGGGTGGGGGCTTGCGGCAGCGCGGGCGTGGAGGGGCACAAGCCCCTAGGGCGGCGGATCTGCCGAGGAAGGGGAAGGGGAATGGGGTGAGCGCGTGGGTGGGTGTCGGTGGGGAATGGCGACCGTTCCAACGCTGCTTTGTTGGATGCTGGATGGACTCAGCCGGCCGTTCCGTTCAACCAAATTACGGCCGGCCGATACGAAGTCATTACCATTTTAAAATGCTGAAATAATATACGCTAGCTCAATATCTACTCATTTTCTATTCAGCTTTGAGTGCAGCGAGAGGAAGGGAAAAAAAACAAAGAGATCTAGTGCTCACGGTACAGGGCATGTAGCTCACGTGTTCTGCTCCTGCTGTCCTGTGGCTGCTGGCCCACGACCGCTGTAAAACGTAGTCTTCTGTGTTTTATGAAAAAACATTGTCGGTGTTGTTGAAGTACCCGTGTGACGCGGACGGAAGAAGAAAACGGAACTCTGAAAATGTAACATTCCAGTTTTCATCACGATTAAGGGGGAGTGTTGAAATTTATAATGCAAACTTCTAGAAGGTTCTATAAAAATAAGGATAAACCATGGCAAAATTTTGTTCACCATGACAAGGTTCTAGAATGTTCCACAAGAATCATAAGAAGACAAGAAGTTTGGATATTTTTTTGTCATGGTAAAATTTAGAATTTTCTAGATTTAGATATTTGTAGGAAACTTAGATATTTATAGGGAACATCCTAGAATGTGACATGTGTCACTCATCCAAGAGGGTATGAGTGCCTATATAAGAAGGGTGCCACCCCTTGCCATGCCATACTACTCCATCCCATCCCACACACATCCAAGGGCATGGTAGAAGTGAGCATAGGTAGAGTGTGCTAGGTGTGTGTTTCTTTGTTGCTCCAATAAGGTAAGCGTCTTTATAAGTGCTAGTCTTCCGGTTAAGCTTAGTACTTAGTGTATAAGTTGTGATCCATCGAAGGTTGACTGCCACCCGGGATCACAAAAGGGTCTGGGCTTCATCGAAGGTTGGCTCTGCCACCCGGAAGTCAGCTTCATCTATTGGTAGGCTCTGCCTCCCGGAAGCAAAAGGCGGCTCTGCCGTCAAAAGGACCCGGTACACTAAGTAACTAGAAGCTGACCGACTCTGAAGTGAGTTGGTGTAGATCCTCAACTTAGTAGGGCCACCTCAAATTCCAACAATCACTAAAATAAAACTTATGTTGCAATTAAACAAGCAACGTAAAATAATACTAACGTTATACGAGGTATTACATAACTACTAGGTAAACTATTGCCTTGCGTTAGTACGTTCGTTCCCTCCGGTAACAAGCATACGCATGCTTGGACCCACGATAAAAAATCATCTCATTTCTATATAAGTCTCTCAAGTCACCGTACCATGCCATAATTCCCAGACAATCATGACAGCGCCTACCTCCTTTGTCATAACTTCATCATTCCCTGGAAGCCACAGAGTACCCACACCATTGACCTTGAAAAGACCCGTCATGGAAGCACCCACCTCGCTAAAAATCGGAGTTGCCACGCACAGTGCCGGCCGAGATTTTTTCCGCCGAACCGCCTCACCCGCTCGCTCTCGCTCGCGCACGCGCGACACGCCGGCCCCACGACGGGACCGCACACTGCCGCTGGCATCACGCCGTGCCGCCCACTCTCGCGTCCCCTCCTCGCCCACGCCGCTGCAGTGCCCTCGCCGGCTTTGCCGCCTCGGCGCTCGCGCCTTCAGCGCTGCCACTGTTCGCGTTGACGACGAGCTGCCACAGCCCACGCCGTCGCCGTCCTTGCGCAAAACCGCTGCTGCTCTCCTCGCCTATAAAAGGAGCAAGGCCGTGACGAGCCCCGTCACTAGCCAAGCACACCGAGCCGATTCGCTCCGCTAGCTGAACCACTCCTCCCGAGCCCAGCTTACTCACGAGACGAAGCTCCAACAGTTGACCCTCTTCCTCGAGCTGTTCCGCGCCAAGGTGAGATGGCAGGCAGCTCCCCCGACCATTAACTCCACTAATAAAGGCCCAAAACACCCCCAGGACGTGAGCACGTAATCCAAATCATTCTACCAATCAATACTGTAAATTCAATATCTCCTTCATATCAACTCCTTTTCACGTAACTCTTTTTCCTAAGAGAAAATTCGATTCATGCCACTACAACTCCCGTGAAATTGGGTTTCATGTTGAAAATCATGCCACTCAATGGCATGGATTTCAATATGAAATCCAATTTCAAGAAATTGGAGTGGCATGGATCCAACCGACCCTTTTCCTAAACCCTCCTCAAATCATATACTATCTATTCCTCCTATTTTCGTCTCCATTTGAGCTTATTTTATTGCTTGCTTGTGTTTGTTTTCCGGTTGTATCGTTTTCGCCCGTAGATCACGGAGTGACCGAGGAGGAGCCTGCCAAGGAGCCAGAAGACCCGTACCACGAGCAGGAAGCCGCCGCCGCTGACGCGTACGGAAGCGAAGGCAAGTTTCATCGACCCCTACGTGAGCGGTTGCATCCATGTGAGGATGGTTAGCTGTAGCCTGGGTCTAGGATCGATTACATATACCAGTACTTGAGTGATTGAGTGTGCTCATGCATGCATCTGAGTAGTCATGCATATCCAGAACTGAGAATAGGATACGAAGGGATCTGGCTGAGACCAGGGCAGCTGGGTATGCTGGAGCCGGCGCTACCGTGGTGGTAGACTGGCAGGTGAGTGCTACCGTGGTGGTAGGCTCGAGTTGACATGTTGAGAGATGGTTGCTACCCTGGTGAACCATAAGGACCGAGTTGTTTTGACATCTCACCTGTCTTACTTTAGTACGACCACAGGTTCCAGTATGGGCCGGACTTAGCCTAATCCCACTGGTTAGCCTGACGGTCGCAGGGATGGTTTACGGGCATAGACCATTGGGGTCAGGGCCCGAGGGTTGTGCGGCCAGGCTGGGGCGTGACCACGGCTGGGTGTCAGCTATGTCGGTTGTCCGTTCGGGCAGCTGAGCGTGTGGGTACAGTGTACGACCTCTGCAGAGTGTATAATCCATTTGAATGGTCCGTGCCCATGGTATGGGCAGGCTACGGTGTGGTCCTGACAACTAGTGAGCTACCTACTGTGGGTTGTGTCGGGAAGAGTTGCATACCATTAGTTGCATTGCTAATGCATTGTACTCAATGTGCGTCGTGCATGTCATTTCCCCTCCCGTAGGGCGAGGTGGAGCTTGCTGAGTACTTTTGTACTCAGCCCTGTTGATTTTTCTCCAGAGGATCCTGACTTTGTACCAGAAGACTACGAGTAGATCGTGTCCGCACCCAATCTGATCGAGTGGAGCCATGATGGATGAAGAGCTAGTCCTGCATGTCGCTATGCTAGTTGTTATCCTATGGTTGTTCTGTGTAGCTTTGTCTTGTCACTTTACTCCTCATGTACGTGTTAAATAAAACTCTGTATGACTCTGGACTCCACTTGATGTAACATGTATTATGCCGGAGACCTTATCCGGTAATTAATACATGGTTTAGACTTGATCTTCGGGTCGGGGCGCTTCAGGTGGTATCAGAGCCATGCTTGGCTGTAGGACGCGAACCGGTAGTAAACGATGACCGTAGGAGCCCTAAGATGGTCAATCCTTGAAAATATATTACTCCTTAAACTTTATCCTTGTTATGCTAACCCTACCCTTGAAAATCAGATGGCGGATGACTGGACCACCACCTACTGCATCAACGAAGATGGATTCCCCAGGGTGCTTTATGCTGCCACGGTGCGACTTGGTATTCCGGAACGACCGGAGTACGTGGGTCGCGAGTTCGTGGAGCATGGCACCGAAAGTTGTGAGGTCACTATCCATATTGGTGCCAGTGATAAGTACTTGGAGATGCAACCCTGGAGCGTCATCGCCATTGGAGCCCGTATGCCTGACACCATTCAACTTGCAGCTCGCAAGGCGCTGCGGTACCTGTGCCAGATGTTTGAATGGCACTTGGGTTCCACTCCCATGAATTACTTTCCACCGCTGGACCGTAGCCGTCCTGCTTGGGCGGCGAGGATCCGCAACCTGGAGAGCCCCGCAGGGACAGAGAAGAACCCCACAGTTGTCGCTATGTCTCGCTATTTGCTTAGCCTCGATGATTTGTGCGACCAATTGCATCAGCGTGTGAGAGATTTAATCCAGCGTGCTGAGGGAGCGGAGTCCCGTTGGCGTAGGGCTAAACTGGCTGTAGCCCAGGCAGAAGCCCGAGCAGCCGAAGTAGAAAGCCGCCTTGCCGTAGCCGAAGAGAACCTTAGGGAGCAGGCAGATCGCCTCAGTCAGCTCCTTAGGGGTGTCTACCTAGTGGACCGTGCCAAACGCAAGGAACGCCATCCCAGGACTGCCGTGGAGCTACCAATCCTAGAGGGAATTCCGCTATGTTCCTCGTCCAAATCGCGCAGGAGGATTTGTGAATCAGTGCCGCCCACGCCTCCCGCATCTCCCCGAGATCCCGGAAACAGCGACCCCGAAGACCGTGTTGTAGGGTTCAGTAGTCGAGTCGTCCCGGCCGACCCTTAAAAGTCGAGCCGCGTTATTGTAATCTGTCGTGTCATGTATCCCTGCTTGTTTGAATGAATGCTTGTGTGGTGCTTGAATGATTCGTTTGTGTTGTGTGCTATTATACAAATCTACCCCAGCAATATCCTAGGGGAGTCACCTAATCTTGCCCTCCTTGACCGTAGATGTCTCGTCGCTCGAGCCGAGTCCAGGAACTCCATGCTCTGGCAGACGGTGACGAGGTCAACCCGAGAAACCAAGCCCCTCTGAATGTAGCTCCAGAAGCACCAGAAAATGGACACCTACCGCCGCTACCTCCCCGTGCCCCAGCACCCATTGATCTGGCAGCCATATTACAGCAGCAGAACCAACTCCTCCAAGTTCTTGTGACCACTCTCATAGCCCAAGCTCAAGCCAATCCTGGCAACAATAGACCTGCAATGCATCATAATGGCAATGGCAGCAGAATTGCATATTTCAACCGCCTGCAGCCACCTAAGTTTGGAGGATCTGATAACCCCATTGAGGCAGATGATTGGCTGCGAGAGATTGAAATGAAGCTCGAAGTGGTCCATGCAGATGACAGAGACAAGGTTTTGCTCGCAGTACAACAATTAAAGGGACCAGCCCTTGCTTGGTGGCAGAGTTACCGGGAAATAAATGAAAATGCCAACGAGATGGTATGGGCTAACTTTGTCAAGATCTTCAGAGAACATCACATTCCCAACAGTGTTATGAAGCTCAAGAGGGATGAGTTCAGAAAGCTTCGTCAAGGTGGTATGACTGTGACAGAGTATCTTCATAAGTTCACAGAGCTGTCTCGTTATGCACCAGAAGATATCAATGATGACGAGAAGAAGCAAGAAGCTTTTCTTGGTGGGCTTAACCCTGAAATCAGGACCTTGGTTGAAGTCACCACCCACAGTGATTTTAATGCTATGGTCAACAGGGCTATCACCACTGAGAGAAATAGGAAGGCAGAACTCAGTGAGCGCAAACGTCGGTTTGAAAGCAAGAAACCCCAGCAGTTGGAGAAGTTTCAGAGGACTCAGCATCTGGCTCACTTAGGCCCGAGGAGCTAGAGTGCCTTTTCATTCAAAGCATACCCCGGTTCTTTCCAGAAGCCAGCCCAATTAGCTCCTGTTATGAAGACCCAGAATACCTTACGCACCCAACCGTCGGGTGGAAGTCAAGTGACCAATGTGAAGACCTGTTTCCACTGCCGCGAAGCCGGACACTACAAGGCCAACTGTCCGTATCTCAATCAGCCCACCCTTTCTATTTTCTCCAACTCTGTTCAAGGACCAAAGCAGCCGACTGGAGCCAACCATGCAACACCAGCTAAGAGCCAGCAACAGTCCTTCGGCAAGGCAAAAGTGAATCATGTGAATGCTGAAGAAGCAGAGGATGCACCAGGAGTGATTCTCGGTGAGTTTCTGGTCCAATCAGCTCTAGCCTAAGTGCTTTTTGATTCTGGAGCATCGCATTCCTTTATATCCTCCCACTTTGTGGAAAAGCATGATATACCTACTATAGCCCTTAAGAGGCCACTAATGACCCGTTCTCCTGGAGGTCATATACCTTGCCACTTAGGTGTTTTAGATATCCCTATAAACCTAAGTGGGGTAGTATTCCTTGCCGACCTAGTAGTCCTTACTTCCAAAGGGATAGATGTCATTCTCGGTATGGACTGGCTCACCAAGCACCGCGGAAACATAGCCTGTGCTGAGAGAGCAGTGACAATCACCAACCGCCAAAGGTTAACAGTCACATGCCAAATCCAGCCTAGCCTGTTAGACTCCATGGTGAACTACATCCAAGCAGAATCCCCAGAAGATGTGCCAGTAGTTCAGGAGTTCGCAGATGTGTTCCCAGATGAATTACCCGGTATGCCTCCAGAAAGAGATGTAGAGTTCACTATTGACTTAGTCCCTGGAATCAAGCTAATAGCAAAGAATGCTTATCGGTTAGCAGCCCCAGAGCTTGCCGAGTTGATGAAGCAGCTTGAGGAACTTCAACAAAAGGGATTTATTAGACCTGCTGCTTCTCCGTGGGGAGCCCCAGTGCTTTTTGTGAAGAAGAAAGATGGAAGCATGAGACTTTGTGTGGACTACCGTGATCTGAATGCAGTCACCATCAAGAACAAGTACCCTCTGCCTCGGATTGATGACCTGTTTGATCAGCTGAAGGGAGCTAAGTTCTTCTCCAAGATAGATCTGAGGTCAGGTTATCATCAGCTCAGAGTGCGACAAGAGGACATATCTAAGACAGCCTTTAGGACCCGTTATGGTTAGTATGAGTTCACAGTGATGCCTTTTGGTCTGACTAATGCCCCTGCCTTTTTCATGACCCTCATGAATAAGGTGTTTATGGAAGAGTTAGATCGGTTTGTCGTGGTATTCATAGACGACATACTGGTCTACTCTAAGAGTGCTGAGGAGCATGGACAACATCTCAGAGTTGTGCTGGAAAAGCTCAGAAAACACCAGTTGTATGCCAAGTTTAGTAAGTGTGAATTCTAGTTGCAAAGAATCAGTTTTCTGGGTCATGTCTTAACAACTGAAGGTGTTGAAGTGGACCCAGAAAAGGTCAAGGCAGTATCAGAATGGAAGCAACCAACCTCAGCCTCGGAGATCAGGAGTTTCTTGGGATTAGCCGGCTATTAATGGAGATTCATCGAAGGTTGCTCTAAGATAGCCCGGCCTATGACCGAGTTACTCCGGAAGGACACGAAGTTTGTCTGGTCTGAAGCTTGCGAGAGAAGCTTTCAAGAGTTGAAGAGGCGACTAACTTCTGCCCCAGTGCTAGTCTTGCCAGAAAATCAGAAGAGCTTTGTCGTTTATTGCGATGCATCCCGACAAGGATTGGGTTGTGTGCTTATGCAAGAAGGAAGAGTTGTAGCTTATGCCTCAAGACAGTTGAGAACACATGAGCAGAACTACCCCACCCATGACTTGGAATTAGCCGCAGTGGTGCATTCCCTCAAGATTTGGAGACATTATCTGATTGGGAATAAGTGTGAAATCTACACGGATCACAAGAGCCTGAAGTACATTTTCACCCGGTCAGACCTCAACCTTAGACAGAGAAGATGGTTGGAGTTGATCAAAGACTATGATTTGGAAATTCATTACCACCCTGGAAAGGCTAATGTGGTGGCTGATGCGCTCAGTCGTAAAGCATATTGCCATCACTTAGTCACACAAGCCCCAGAGCTGAGTGAAGAAATGAGGAAGTTGAACCTAAGGGTTGTACGCCGCTCTTGCAACTATAACCTTAGTGTCCATCCCGTCTTGGATGACCAGATAAAGGAGGCTCAGATGGAGGATAAAAGATTGGTATGGATTAAAGGTCGCAATAGTGAAGGCAAAGCCCCAGATTTCAGAGTAGATAAAGACGGAGTCTTGTGGTTCAAGAAGAGATTATGTGTGCCTAAGCAAGGCCATTTCCGCAGGACCATCTTGGATGAAGCCCATAACTCAGCCTATTCCATTCACCCTGGCACTACGAAAATGTACCTGGACCTTAAGGAGAAGTATTGGTGGAATGGTATGAAGGGGGATATCGCTCGATTCATCGCTCATTGTGATGTGTGCAAAAGGGTTAAGGCAGAGCATCAGAAGCCCAGTGGATTACTCCAGCCATTGCCGATCCCAGTATGGAAGTGGGATGAAGTTAGTATGGATTTTATCACCGGTCTACCAAGAACCCATAGCGGTCATGACTCAGTTTGGGTGATTGTTGACCGACTCACTAAAGTGGCACACTTCATCCCAGTGCGTACCACTTATGGAGGTGATAGATTAGCCAAATTATATATTGAGCGTATTGTGAAGTTGCATGGAGTACCTAAGAGGATTGTGTCAGATAGAGGCACCCAGTTCACTTCGAGATTCTGGAGCAGGTTACATGAATCACTTGGTACAAAGTTGGACTTCAGTTCAGCCTATCATCCTCAGACTGATGGCCAGACCGAAAGAGTTAATCAGATCCTTGAAGACATGCTAAGAGCCTGTGTTCTTACTTATGGCAAAAATTGGGAAGACAGTTTGCCATATGCAGAGTTCTCTTACAACAACAGCTACCAGTCAAGCTTAAAGATGTCGCCGTTTGAAGCCCTCTACGGGAGGAAGTGTCACACACCTCTCTTGTGGACCGAAGTCGGTGACCGCATTATTGAGGGCCCAGATTTTATTAAAGAAGCAGAAGACAAGATAGCAAAAATCAGAGAGAATCTAAAGGCAGCTCAATCCCGCCAGAAAAGTTATGCCGATAAAAGAAGACGTACTCTCAGCTTCGAAGTTGGAGACTATGTGTACCTTAAAGTTTCCCCAATTCGCGGCAAACGCAGATTCCAGGTACGAGGAAAGTTGGCTCCACGTTACATTGGACCTTTCCCAATTATCAAGAAAGTGGGAGCGGTAGCCTATAAGCTTCAGTTGCCAGCAGAGATGTCAGATGTACACGATGTATTCCATGTGTCCCAACTCAGAAAGTGCCTGCGAGTACCAGAAGAACAAGTGGCCCCAGAGACAATCGACCTGCAGGATGATCTCAGATATCAAGAGGTACCAGGAAAAATTCTGGACACTGTGACGCGAAGAACCCGCAACTCAGAAGTCAGGATTTGCCGAGTTCAGTGGAGCAGGCATTCGGAAGCAGAAGCAACTTGGGAGAGAGAAGACACGCTCCGAGCCGAGTTTCCCAGTCTCTTTAGTGGTGAAGCTGAATCTCGGGGACGAGATTCAACCTAAGTGGGGTAGGTTTGTAACATCCCAGTTTTCATCACGATTAAGGGGGAGTGTTGAAATTTATAGTGCAAACTTCTAGAAGGTTCTATAAAAATAAGGATAAACCATGGCAAAATTTTGTTCACCATGACAAGGTTCTAGAATGTTCCACAAGAATCATAAGAAGACAAGAAGCTTGGATATTTTCTTGTCATGGTAAAATTTAGAATTTTCTAGAATTAGATATTTGTAGGGAACTTAGATATTTGTAGGGAACTTCCTAGAGTGTGACATGTGTCACTCATCCAAGAGGGTATGAGTGCCTATATAAGGAGGGTGCCACCCCTTGCCATGCCATACTACTCCACCCCATCCCACACACATCCAAGGGCATGGTAGAAGTGAGCATAGGTAGAGTGTGCTAGGTGTGTGTTCCTTTGTTGCTCCAATAAGGTAAGCGTCTTTATAAGTGCTAGTCTTCCAGTTAAGCTTAGTACTTAGTATATAAGTTGTGATCCATCGAAGGTTGGCTCTGCTACCCGTGATCACAAAAGAGTCTGGGCTTCATCGAAGGTTGGCTCTGCCACCCGGAAGCCAGCTTCATCTGTTGGTAGGCTCTGCCTCCCGGAAGCAAAAGGCGGCTCTGCCGTCAAAAGGACCTGGTACACTAAGTAACTAGAAGCTGACCGACTCTGAAGTGAGTTGGTGTAGATCCTCAACTTAGTAGGGCCACCTCAAATTCCAACAATCACTAAAATAAAACTTATGTTGCAATTAAACTAGCAACATAAAATAATACTAACGTTATACGAGGTATTACATAACTACTAGGTAAACTATTGCCTTGTGTTAGTACATTCGTTCCCTCCAGTAACCAGCATACGCATGCTTGCACCCACGACAAAAAATCATCTCGTTTCCATAAAAGTCTCTCAAGTCACCGTACCATGCCATAATTCCCAGACAATCATGACAGCGCCTGCCTCCTTTGCCATAACTTCATCATTCCCTAGAAGCCACAGAGTACCCACACCATTGACCTTGAAAAGACCCGTCATGGCAGCACCCACCTCGCTAAAAATCGGGGTCGCCACGCACAGTGCCGGCCGAGATTTTTTCCGCCGAACCGCCTCACCCGCTCGCTCTCGCTCGCGCACGCATGACACGCCGGCCCCACGACGGGACCGCGCACTGCCGCCGGCATCACGCCGTGCCGCCCACTCCCGTGTCCCCACCTCGCCCACGCCGCTGCAGCGCCCTCGCCGGCTTTGCCGCCTCGGTGCTCGCGCCTTCAGCGCTGCCACAGTTCGCGTTGATGACGAGCTGCCACAGCCCACGCCGTCGCCGTCCTTGCGCAACACCGCTGCTGCTCTCCTCGCCTATAAAAGGAGCAAGGCCATGATGAGCCCCGTCACCAGCCAAGCACACCGAGCCGCTTCGCTCCGCTAGCTGAACCACTCCTCCCGAGCCCAGCTCACTCACGAGACGAAGCTCCAACAGTTGACCCTCTTCCTTGAGCTGTTCCGCGCCAAGGTGAGATGGCAGGCAGCTCCCCCAACCATTAACTCCACTAATAAAGTCCCAAAACACCCCCAGGCCGTGAGCACTTAATCCAAATCATTCTACCAATCAATACTGTAAACTCAATATCTCCTTTATATCAACTCCTTTTCACGTAACTCCTTTTTCTAAACCCTCCTCAAATAATATACTATCTATTCCTCCTATTTTCGTCTCTATTTGAGCTTATTTTATTGCTTGCTTGTGTTTGTTTGCCGGTTGTGCCGTTTTCGCCCATAGATCACGGAGTGACCGAGGAGGAGCCTGCCAAGGAGCCAGAAGACCCGTACCACGAGCAGGAAGCCACCGCCGCCGACGCGTACGCAAGCGAAGGCAAGTTTCATCGACCCCTACGTGAGCGGTTGCATCCATGTGAGGACGGTTAGCTGTAGCCTGGGTCTAGGATCGATTACATATACCAGTACTTGAGTGATTGAGTGTGCTCATGCATGCATCTGAGTAGTCATGAGTATCCAGAACTGAGAATAGGATACGAAGGGATCTGGCTGAGACCAGGGCAGCTGGGTATGCTGTAGCCGGCGCTACCGTGGTGGTAGACAGGTAGGTGAGTGCTACTGTGGTGGTAGGCTCGAGTTGACATGTTGAGAGATGGTTGCTGCCCTGGTGAACCATAAGAACCGAGTTGTTTTGACATCTCACCTAGCTTACTTTAGTACGACCACAGGTTCCGGTATGGGCCGGACTTAGCCTAATCCCACTGGTTAGCCTGACGGTCGCAGGGATGGTTTACAGGCATAGACCATTGGGGTCAGGGCCCGAGGGTTGTGCGGCCAGGCTGGGGCGTGACCACGGCTGGGTGTCGGCTATGTCGGTTGTCCGTTCGGGCAGCCGAGCGTGTGGGTACAGTGTACGACCTCTGCAGAGTGTATAATCCATTCGAATGGTCCGTGCCCACGGTATTGGCAGGCTACGGTGTGGTCCTGACAACTAGTGAGCTACCTATTGTGGGTTGTCTCGGGAAGAGTTGCATACCATTAGTTGCATTGCTAATGCATTGTGCTCAATGTGCGTCGTGCATGTCATTTCCCCTCCCGTAGGGCGAGGTGAAGCTTGCTGAGTACTTTTGTACTCACCCCTGTTGATTTTTCTCTAGAGGATCCTGACTTTGTGCCAGAAGACTACGAATAGATCGTGTCCGCACCCAAGCTGATCGAGTGGAGCCGTGATGGATGAAGAGCTAGTCCTGCATGTCGCTATGCTAGTTGTTATCCTATGGTTGTTCTGTGTAGCTTTGTGTTGTCACTTTACTCCTCATGTATGTGTTAAATAAAGCTCTGTATGACTCTGGACTCCACTTGATGTAACATGTATTATGTCGGAGACCTTATCCGGTAATTAATACATGGTTTAGCCTTGATCTTCGGGTCGGGGTGCTTCAGAAAACTATTGAGATTTATGAGCCGTCACGGGCCTTTATCTGTTTCTTATTGGATCTGTTACGAAGAAATTAAAATTAATGATCAATTTTTATAATAGTTAATTAGATGGAAAAAGTGTATTTTTGACCATCCAATTTTGGCATCAGTTTGATTTTGGCCATCGAACTCCAAAACCGGATATCTTTGGCCATCCAACTATCAAAACCATTCAAATTTCACCATCGGGCTGTTTCGGTGGGTGGTTTTAATTTTTATTTACAATTAAGTCCTTAGATCTTAAAATGATTAATACTTTTTGTCCGTACTTCCAATTTAGGTTATTCTTGCGGTCACGCCTTCGTAACGGTGAGCTTTATCTTTTAAAATGTTCTTCATACTATTTGATCACTATTTGTTATGTTATTCTTATATTGTTGTGTAAAAACAATAATATAAGAAAAGTAAAATAAACAGTTACAAAATAATATAAATAATATTTTAAAAGACAAAGCTCATTGTAACAAAGGCATGACCACAAGAATCACTTAAATCGGAGATACGAGAAAAAAAATAGTAATCATTTTAAGATTCAAGGACTATTTTATTTACAGTTTAGTCCTTGGATCTTAAAATGATTACTATTTTTTCCTCATATCTCCAATTTAAGTGATTCTTGTGGTCATGTGTTCGTAACGATGAGCTTTATCTTTTAAAATGTTGTTCATATTATTTTGTAATTGTTTGTTTTACTTTTCTTATATTGTTGTTTTTACTCAACAACATAAAAATAACATAATAAATAGTGATAAAATAGTATAAAGAGTATTTTAAAAGATAAAGCTCGCCGTTACAAACGCGTGACCGCAAGAATGACCTAAATCGGAGGTACGGGCAAAAAGTAATAATCATTTTAAGATCTAAAGACTTAATTATAAATAAAAAAATTTGAACGGTTTTGATAGTTGGATGGCTAAAGATACCCAATTTTGGAGTTCGATGGCCAAAATCAATCCGAGGCCAGAGTTGGATGGTCAAAAATAGACTTTTTCCTAATTAGATTGATCAGATAGTTACCTTTAACAAAAGGGCCAACTCGAAGAGACCAATCCCAAGGGACACCATGCCCTTTGGACTTGTATACATACGTAGTCAATCTTATCAATGAAAATCAATCGTTCCATTCACTTTCACTTCTAATTTGGAACGGAGGGAGTACATACGTAGCTAACAAAGAATCTAATGATACTTGAAAAACTTTGACTCTTCAAATTTTTTGGAATGACTTATAATTTAGAACGGAGGGAGTACATATATTGCCAGCATGCATGATCTTCTATATCTGACACAGGTTACTGAAATGTCCAAAAAGAAGAACGTCTCCGTATGGAACTGTTCATATTCGTGTTCGGCATGTGCTAAATGCGTGGAGAAGAGAGGGTTTGCTAAAGTTTAGTTTTTTTCTACACCTACTCATCAACGTGCTTGTTATTGGTCCAACGTTTTGACAACTACAAATACGTAACTGGATAAGGTTCAGCAGACTGGGCTCGAACATTCCTGGTTGCTTGTGCAGACAAGGCTTGAACTTTCCTGGTTGCTTGTGCAGACAAGGCTTGAACTTTCCTGGTTGCTTGTGCAGACAAGGCTTTGAACAAACGTTTTGCGGAATCCATTGCCTATAAATAGGATCCGACTTGCGTTCATCAGCTATCATCCATCATCGAACACACAAGAAAAAACATCAATCAAAGTGCTTACATCTTTGAGGTAAGCCACAATACATGCGCCCCCTTCAATTTCCTATTGTTCTTTGTTCGTTTAGCTATGAACATTGCAAAAGAAGAACAAGAAACTGATTGAAGCCCGTAGTTCTGGTTTGCTTCGTTTCTACTACTTTGTGTAGCCTGAACTCCCATTTTTAACAAATGGGGCGCAGAAATTCTGCAGGTATCTCTGAAGAAGATGAGCTCAACAGCTGACAGCAAGGGGTGCAATGCTACTCCCAAGACGGAGTGGCCTGAGCTAGTGGGATGCACGATCAAGGAGGCGATGGAGAGGATCAAGGCGGAGCGGCCGCACCTCCATGTCGTGCCTGTCCCTGTAGGCTCCTTTGTCACCCAAGAGGTTGACCCTAATCGCGTCCGTCTCTGGGTTGACATCGTCGCCGAGGTTCCTAAAATTGGCTGAAGCATCGAAACGCCAAGCCACCAAATAATGGCATTTGTATGTGTTCCTATGGACCATTCATGTGGGTTAAGTAAATAAAAGCATGTCTGTGATGGACTCTTGTATATGGTTCGCCTGTCATAAGTTGTGAATTGTGATGATTGAGTTATGAATAATACGTTGGCAACACTATCGGAATCTGCAGCTTTGGGGCTTTGCTGATGAGTGTTGCCGAGTGCCACCCATGACAAAGAGCGCTTGGCTTCCATTTTGACGGCAAAGAGCACTTTGCCCAATGTTTTTTTTTGTCGGCTTTTGCCAAGTGCCCAAAAGACCCTCGGCAGAAAATAACACTCAACAAAATTTGAATCGAAAATCGAAAAAAACCTGAAAATAAAAACATTTCTCCCAAACTACGCAGCCGATGGGATACAACATATTATACTAAACCGAGGGTAAATTGCTTGTTTGAGGCTCTAGATGAATTCAAATAAAAAAGTTGTCAACTACAATATTTCATAACTTTTCGAGTTTTACAACTTTCATTTTGGCTGGTTTCTCATCCGAGGTTGTTTACAAACTTTGAGTTTCAAATTTGAGAAATTTCAAACATAGTTTCCGTTGACAGATAATTTCAAATCAAGAAGTTATCAACTACAAAATATCATGTTTTCAAGGTCTACAACTTTCATTTTGGCTGTTTCTCCATCCGATGTACTTAAAAAAAATTAAATTTCAAATTTGAGAAATTCAAACGTAGTGTTTGTTGGCAAAAAGTGTTCAACTACAAAGTTGCCCAACTTCTAAAGATCTACAACTTTTATTTTGACAAATTGTTCATTTGACATAGTGGTACTAACATTATTCACAAATCTTATATATGTCTCTTCTAGTTTCATGAAACTATATGGGAGAGATGTAGATTTTGTGAGCAACGTTGCCATCACTTTGTCGAATAAAGAAATGATCAAAATAAAAGTTGTAGATCTTGAGAAGTTATACAACTTTATAGTTGAACATTTTTTATTTAAATTAATTTACTGCTTTAAAAATATGCTTTCAAGTTGTCATTTGTCGAGTGCTTTTTGTCTAGCACTCGGCAAAGTTCTTTTTACCGAGGGTCTTTTGCCCAGCACTCAACAAAGAGCTTGTTTGCCAAGTATTGAATTTCAGGCACTCGGCAGAGTATATTTTGCCGAGTGTAAAAGAAAAAAAACACTCGACAAAGGGCCTATAGAATGCACTCGGCAGAGCCTTTACCGAGTATTGTTATTTTGCCGAGTGTTTTTTGGCAGCACTCGACAAAGAGGTGTTTGCCGGGTGCCCAATAGAATGCACTTGGTAAACTTCGGGACACTCGGCAAACAACTGGATTCCGATAGTGCAAATGAAATTTTAAATGTGATATGTGAAAATTACACTACTACAGATATGATAATCTGGTCCTACAAAAGGAGTAGGATTGCTATAGTATCTGACCCATCCCTAGAATTGTATTTTAGGGGCGGGTGATGGCATCACCCACCCTGAAAATAGCATTTCTAGGGGTGGGTGATGGCCTGACCTAATCCTACAGATGGTCCCTTGCAAAAAAGTTCATAAATTTTCAAATGATCTCAGATAAAGTCAAACTTTATATCAAAATTATAGAGGTTGACGAGACCTAAAACTTTGTAGTTAATAATTTTTTATTTAAGGTCATTTAATTGTTTAAAAGTTATAAGTTCTCTATGTTTATTTAATTGTTTAAAAAGTCATAAGCTCTCTATGCTTAAGGATTTCAATGAATTTTCAGAATGAAATAGAAAAACATTTCCGCCTCTGGAAATGAATTTCTAGGACTGGTGATGGCCTCACCGCTCCTACAAATTGATTTCAGAGTTAACACAAAAGAATAGTATATCTTGTAGGCTTGTATAGTCAAAAGTGATTGTGTCGTGTGGTGGAGAGAAGCGTACACGTGAGGCTTGAGGTAAGCAGTTCTAATCCTGATTCATGCATGTATGTATATTTCATAAAAAAAAATTGTACCTATGGAATAGAGGGGCATGTGTTGCTGGGATATTTTTATTTTTTTTCTTTTATTGTTTTCAAAATTTATCATTTTCTTATTTTCTAAAAATTGATTTCTAGGGATACGGGCGATGACTTGACTTGTTCCTAGAAATTGATTTGTAGGTGTGGGTAAGTTACCTCTCTTGCAAATAGCTATTTGTAACTGCGAAAAACAGGAGTGGATACCACACACCGCGCCCTACAAATAATATTTTACCATCTCTAAAAATTATTTTTTGTAGTAGTGATAGGGGATTGCTGTATTAACTCAAAGCTTTTATAGAAAAATTAAGAAATTACTACAAATTATTTTTATAGTAGTGATAAACTTATTTTAAATGCTTTTTTTTAATGTTGTAGAGCTGCTATCTCTAATGTTGCAGCTATTAATTTTCAATATTACGACATAGTCCAACAAGAAAATTTTCATCAGATGTCCAAGCGCTATTTGCTCCATTATAGGTATGAGCGTGCGCAATTGGTACATCTAGTTGGCACATATGCGCACCACCTAATCACTTTGGTTTCTAGAAACTTATCTATAAATTTGTTTAATTTGTTTAGACAGCGGATTTTATGAGCATATATATAGGGCCAGCTACCCGCCCTATGGCGTGGCGCACTCACACCTATTTGATCGACAGTGGATGGTTGAGATTAATAAGCCACATCACCTAAGAACTGATATGACTTGGCTCAATTTCAGCCCTTTATTATTGATCTGATGGCTGTGAGTGTGGGTGGGCACCAAATACTATGCATTTAAGTTGTTTAAACAACTTTTGAAGGACGTTTTTAAATTATTCAAGAAGTTTACCCAAAAAACATATTTAAATAGCTTTTCATAAAAACAGTTTTTTAATCTTTTTGAAAACAAAGTTATTTGAAAACTTCCTAGAAAAATCTTCCATAAATATTAAGTAAAATTTTAGAATTTTATAGTTATTAGGATCTCATTTATTTGTTCTTTTACTAGTCCCTGTTTCTCCTAGTCACGCCCACTATTTATTTAAATTAACGTTTTAAATAAACACATTGCAGGGTTGGAGCTAGAAAGACTCAGCCCGAGCTAAACCTATAGAGACAAATACTGAGTTGATTAAAATTATACTGAATACTGCTATTTAAGCCTAAATAACATGTATATTTGCATGGGGATAAAGTGGGCAGGGGCCTGCAGCACGCCCAGCACGGGCCCTGGCTCCTCCCCTGACGCCATGGTCTTTTCTTACTTACTTGATTGAAATACACCTCATACAGTGCCATTCAATATTTCTTCTCTTAACTACGCTTTCGTTCGTTTTTATGTGTTGTTAAAAATGGATTAATTGAGTACAATTTCCCACGCATCAACGTGCTCCTTTGAAGATTTCTCTGGTCCAAACTGCCGACAATAATAACAAGTATTATAGTAGTATCTGATAGGATAAAGGTCTTGCCAAGGTGCATGAACCGTTTTAGTCATCATTGAACACATGGCTCTGAACGTACATGGTCCTTCATCAACATTTCGTATAAATAGACTAACATCCAAGGTATCCGTTGGACGCAAAAGAAGAAACAATACTGCAGTAGGGCTTATATCTTGGCGGTAAGAGTTCTTTGATCTTTTGGTGTGGCTGCTTCGATCCTCTGTTGTAGAGTTATCTTTCTATTATCTAAAAGGGATCTTTGTTTTCTAGCTATAGTTTGGCGTTTCATTTTTGAAAAGTCGTATTGAAGTCTTCATAGTTTGCATTGGGTTTATTTTCTTTCTACGAATAGCTACGTTTATGGCCCTCTTGTTTAACAAATATACATGCAGAGTTACTGGAGGTGTTGCTGAGCTGCTCTGTGAAGATGAGCTCGCCAGCTGACAGCAAGTCATGCGATGCTCCCAAGACGGAGTGGCCTGAACTTGTGGGCTGTACTATTAAGGAGGCAAGAGAAGATTAAGGCGGACCGGCCAGACCTCAATGTCGTCGTCACCCCTGATGGCACCATGGTGGACCAAATGATAGATCCGAATCGTGTTCGTGTTTGGGTCGATATCGTCGCCAAGGTTCCCAAGATTGGCTGAAGCGGAAGACTGCAAGAGTGGCCCTTGTTACGTAGAACCATGCAAGTAATTAAATAAGAAAACAAGCATGTTATGGCGTGTTCTGTTTCTGTATGAATGTCGCATGCACATTATGTGTAGTACTATTACATGTTTTATTGTCAACTATGTAAGTGAGGTTTCAATTATCAATAAAGGTTAACAACCACTGCTAGAAAAAATCCACATACGTACCGGGCGGGAACCCCCAGTTAGTACCGGTTTTCCGCCCGGTACCGCTCCTCCGGTACTAAGTGCGCGTGCACTTAGTACCGGTCAGACCGCCCGGTACTAAATGGGCTGTTTAGTCTCGGTGGTAACACCAGCCGATGCTAAACTGCTGGCCACGCCAGCAGCTAGGCTGAGCAGTTTAGGCTGGCCACTCCCGGTACTAAAAGAAGTTTTTTTTGATCCTTTATATTTGTTCTCTTTTCCTTTCAATTTCAATTAATTAGTATTAGTAGTCGTACTCGCAGCGGTTTGTGTATTCGTACTCGTATTCATGTCTAGAATTTGTATTTGTATATGGAGCAAAGCAAATAAAAGAAATTATGTACATACATGGATAAAAAATATTAGAAATTATATACATACATGGATAAAGGACAATAATATTTACAAGTATGAATTCTCATAAGTTTTTTCCGACAAATTCTTCAATAATTCTAATCATCTGCATCGTCATCGGCACTGGCATCCTTCTTGCGGCGTTTGTTGAGTTGATCAGCTCGAGCCACACTTATCCTTGGATCGGAATGAAATTCACCTTTTGGATTTATCACCTCATCTAACAGGAATCCACATAGTGCTTCTTGAATTGACCTGACTCTTGCCGGTTCGATGAGATTCTCTTTCATATTCCAAATTTGCAACAACAAATAAACACAAATAGTTTAATTTAGTACCTGCATGAAATTAGATACAAGAAATTGTTACTAATGTTATACGTACTTCAAAGTTTTCTTGTGTCACCCTCTTGGTATCACTGCAAAAAAAGTGCATGTGCTCACATACGTATTATCCGCAGAGGTTGGTTCCTTGGTTCTGTCTCAAACACTATATACATATATACATGTTATGAAATATTCATGCTGTTTGAATAAATGAGACTATATGTGCGATATTCGTACCGGCTTGTTATGGTTGAATTCAAGTTCAGTCGGTGTTGACGTGACTCCTAATTGTGTTTTGAGGAACCAAGACCATGCCCTTTGCATGATGTCTATGAGATTTTGATATAATTCCGGTGGCTTCTTCAAGGAGTCCCACACAGTAACTCGGGACCGATCGATTTCGATCACAAGTAGGATCCAGTGGAAACTGTTGATACATACATATGGATACAAGAAATGTTAGATATATACACTTATTGGCTAGTTGAAGTTACTAAAAAAATCAAAGGACTCACTAGAAGTTGTACGTAAATAGAATGAATGTGCGATCGTGCTGCCCTTCCAAGGACATGACTAAATTATTCTCGGTCCGATTAGGATATTGGCGTACACTCTCCTCATGTATAATATTCGGATCGATGAAGCCAACGTTGTAAATCCCGCTCTTCCGGCATTCTTGCATTTTTATCCTGCACGATTACAAATAAAAGGAGGGAATGAGAAATCTAAACGACTTAGTAGAGCTAGAGTATACAATTGACAGGAAACACTTACATAGGCCATACACTAACAAGGGACTTGTCTAGGGCGTCTTGATGGAATAGAAATAAAAAATGTCAAAATCGATCCAAATGTCATCCATCCCCCGATAGAAATGGGTATGTTTAATTCGAGCGGCTATCATTATATACCCCTCTGCAGATGCTTTCAAGTACCACTTATGGAACTCACGCATTCCTGTTGGTAGGGTTTCAATCAGCTCTGGCTACATAAGAGGTTCCCCCATTACAAATGGCTTCCTTCCTGCCCCTTGGTGAACTGGGATTTTTTCTTGACCTAGGAGCTAAGCTTTTGTGAGGTTTATTTCCTTGAAAAACTCAGCAGTAGCTTCATCATCTTTTGAAAGCACTACTAGAGGGGGTACCATTTTTTTTGATTGTTCTCCGAGCTGGGGAACTTTCTGGTTCTCTCGCCGGTTACTCTTCTTCTCCCATGCCTTTGTGATCGAGCGGTCGTAGTCCGACATCAGTGGAGGCTTTGGTTGGGTCATCATGGATAGAAAGAATTTCTTCACTGCAGGATCCACTAGTTCCTTTGGCGGAGGCTTCTTTGGCTTCAACTGCCTGCGCACTTCTTCTTGCACCCAAGCTGTCAATTCCTCATCAGTCATTTCATAACCTGACTTCTCAGGCGCGGGCTTCTCTTTCTTCTTTCGTGCTTGGGTCTTCTTTGGCCTTGGAGGTGGCGATGGCGGCACCCAAGCAGATTGTTTCTTGTTTGCGGGGGGAGGAGATGGCGGAGGCGGACTAACACTGGGGTCCCGGGCAGCGGCTGGTGATGGCGATGGACTAACGCTGGGGTCCCGAGCAGCTGGCGGTGACCTCGGAGATGGGCTAGGATCCCTTCCTGCAATTCTTATGTACTGTTTTTTCCAACAGATCCAAGTATGGAGGGCCTGTCCTAGTTCCTCTTCTCCATTGCCTCCAGGGATCTCGAGGTTGAGGTCTTCCCATCCTTTCTCGACACGGTCAACCATGACTCTAGCATATCCTTCTGGAATCGCCATGCCATGGATTGTCCCGCCTTGAACAGGGACTTCAGCAACCCCATGAGCGACTACTTTTAGTTTTTTCCTTAGCGGAAATAGAAGCTCATGGGGGGTCCTCACGGCGATGTCGTCCACGGGGTAGTGTTCCGCAACTGTTTCCTCTCGATCTGCGGCTGGGTGTTCCGTTGAAGCGATGTTGCTACGACGCTGCGAGCGACGGGGCTAGTCTCCAACTGAGCCGTTGATCTGGCTTCTGGTGGGTGCTGCTGGCTAGTTGCAAGTGCACCTTCAATCGAAGCAACCCGTTGTTCTAGGGCACGCATCTTCTCTGCTTCTTCATCCTTTCTTCTCTGTCGGCTTCGATACGTCTCTATGTCGCCACTGAAGCCATGCTTCCATGGAACTACGCCTATGCCTCGCACACGTCCTTTTGTGTTCCGGTATGCCAAGAGCGTACGTCAGCTCGTCTTTCTCTCTGTCCGACTTGAAGCTGCCTTCGGACACGGCCTTTAGTGCCACTTCGAGCCTGTCGGCCGCTTCCCTTATGGCATCGCTAGTGACGAACGACCCATCTTCCATATTCAATGAGCCTCCATGAGCGTAGTAGTAATGTTTTGCTCGCACCGGCCAGTGGAAAGTCGCCGGTACGATTCCTCTGGCAATGAGATCATCTTCCATCCTCTGCCATTTCGGAATCGCCGACGCATATCCTCCTTGCCTAAGATGATGGAAGTGCTTCTTTTTGCTCGCATTCTCTTTGGCTTGGGATGTCTTCTTCTCGCTATCCTCGGACGACTTGTACTGTACGAATGCCTCCCAATAAGGACGTTGATTCTTGAAGTCTATCTCGAAGTCCGACGTGAGTCCCTTTTTAACATAATCTTTGTTCAAATTTTTCTTGAACATCTGAAAAGCAATAGCCATCTTCTTCATGACCCAATCCTTAAACAGTTGTTCTTTGTCCTCCGGAAAGCTGAAGTGGCGTTTCACATCTGCCTATAACATTTCTTTCTCGGTCTCGAGAATAATGTCAGCATCGATATCTGCGGCTTTACTTTTCTTCCATAGCTTGAAGCTAATGGGAATGTGGTCCCTGACATAACATCCACATTGATTTACCACCGTCGTCTTCACACCCTTCGGAGACTTTGGTTCACCGTCAGGATGCAATGAAATGATAATAGTGTGCCCCTCCATGATTTTCTTCGACCCTCGTTTCCGTTTTGGTTTCCTAGTCTATCCGGATGCCTAAAAAAATATGTATTTAGTACGTATTGTACTTACATTCAGAATTAATGCGTATGTTTATATATATAAGCACGAATTGTATATACCTCTGCGCTATTATCTTGCACAGTCGTTTGTTCTGGCTGGTTATCATTGCCATCGCCAGTATCGTTAAGGTATTGGCTACCATCGTCCTCGGCAGCATCCTCTTCGTAGTGGTGCGTGCCTGTACCAATTATGTCCGCAAGAAAGGTCTCGTTGTCATCACGGCGAAAGGGTTCCATTTCGTTTCCCATGTGAATCAACATATGTTTGATATGCAATTTTGTACTAATTAATAATGTATAAAAAAATTACAAGTGCATCTTCGATAAAGCCGCATAATGCATACATGGACAAAATTTCTAAAATTTACATCATATACATCTTATATTCAATGTGCCCTGGAATTTTACAGAATGTGCCCTGAATTTTCTAAGATTTTCTACTAATTACACCTATTTATAGTATAGCAAACTAAAATTTACAAAGAAAATTAGAAGTTCAATAGATAAAGCTGTACAAGACAAAATTTACATCATATACATTTCATACCATACACAATTCAAAAATACCAAATAAATCAATAAATGTGAAGCTAGTAAGGACATGAAGTTTTCTACAATATATAATATTCTTGTAGAATATCCATAATTACTACAAGATATAAAGACATACTTCTGTACAATATACCTAAGCAATAATTTTCCATACATTTTCCTTAATTTCACATAATTTCTCTACATTTTCCATAATTTTCCATACATCTTTCATAATTTTACATACATTTTCCAAAATTTTCCATAATTTCTCTACATTTTCCATAATTTTTCATAATTCCTCTACATTTTCCATAATTTTCCGTACATTTTCTACAAATTTCAACAAATTTTCTACATTTTCAAGAAATATCTATAATTTTCTACAAATTTCTACAATTTTCACTAGTGCGTATCAATTCCTAACATTTTCCTACTATTTTCATTACTTCTACGTATATATCTACCAATTTCTTACAAATTTTCAACAAATTTACTATAATTTAAAAAAATATCTATAATTTCTACAAATTTTCTAAAATTTCTACAACTTTTCTTTAATTTTTTACAAAATAGAATACTGCTTTAAACTAATTAAAAAAATGGCTGACATCAGCACATAGTCGTACTGACGTCAGTCTGAGGCCTCACGTCGGGGAGGCACGAGGTGGCGGCGCCGGTTCGGTGCGGCGACAGGGACGAGGCAGGACAGAGGGAAGTGCAGGCGGAGGAGGCTGCTCGGCGCCGGAGGAGGCACGGGCGGCGGCGCAGCGGAGGCACGGGTGGCGGCGCAGCGCGGAGGAGGCCGGCGCCGGAGGGGACGATGCGACGACGGGCGGGGGCGGCGCGCGCGCGAGGGCTCTAGAGGGGGCGGCGCGGGGCCGACACGAGCAGTGCAGTGCTGTGCGGAGGACCTCAGGAGCCACGCGTTGGTCCGGACGACGGTGGCGGCGACGGCGACGGGCGGCGGCGGTTCGGTCTCTCGTGTCGAGGGGGGGGGGGGTGGGGATGGCGACAAACGCCAAGTCCCTCCGGTTATATGAAGAGGCAGTTTAGTACCGGGCCATGGCTGCGCCCGGTACTAAACTATCTACTGCGACGTTTAGTACCGGCTGGTGGCACCAGCCAGTAGTAAATTGCCCCGTTTAGTACCGGGTCGTGGCACCAGCCGGTACTAAACGTCCCCAACAGGCGGGAAAATTTTGGGCGGCAATTTAGTACCGGCTAAAACCATGGCCCGGTACTAAACTCCCGAAATGATTCTGTATTTTTCACTTTTGTAATTGTTTTGTAATTATTTTGTAATTCTTCATAATATGTTTTATGTGCAATAAAATTTAATAAACGATTAAAAAATAGATATATGTACTATTTTCACCATGCAAAATTACATTATTATTGTTAAACATACGTTAATCCTAATAGTATTAGTCTTTGCACTAAATTCAAAGTATTGACACTAAATTTCAAATTTCAATTCGTTTAAATATATTTTATGTGCAATAAATTCAATAAATGATTAAAAAATAGATATATGTACTATTTTCACCATGCAAAATTATATTATTATTGTTAAACATACGTTAATCCTAATAAGTATTAGTCTTTGCACTAAATTAAAAGTTGACCTAGAAGTATAGTCTTGCACTAAATTAAAGTGTGAATAATTCAAATTTGAATTTTAAATATGTTTTATGTGCAATAAATTCAATAATTGATTAAAAAATAGATATATATATACTATTTTCACCATGCAAAATTATATTATTATTGTTAAACATACGTTAATCCTAATAAGTATTAGTCTTTGCACTAAATTCAAAGTATTGACACTAAATTTCAAATTTCAATTCGTTAAAATATGTTTTATGTGCAATAAATTCAATAAATGATTCAAAAATAGATATCTGTACTATTTTCACCATGCAAAATTATATTATTATTGTTAAACATAGGTTAATCCTAATAAGTATTAGTCTTTGCACTATATTCAAAGTATTGACACTAAATTTCAAATTTCAATTCGTTTAAATATATTTTATGTGCAATAAATTCAATAAAAGATTAAAAAATAGATACATGTACTATTTTCACCTTGCAAAATTGTATTATTATTGTTAAACATATGTTAATCCTAATAAGTATTAGTTTTTGCACTAAATTCAAAGTATTGACACTAAATTTCAAATTTCAATTCATTTAAATATGTTTTATGTGCAATAAATTCAATAAAAGCCTCGAAAATAGATAAATTTACTATTTAAGCACTTAATTTATCATATTGAGTTCAAAATTTGTTATATTAGTGTGTCAAATGTGTTTTAGTGTCTAAATTATTATACAAATGCATAAAAATGCAAAAATTTACTATTTAAACACTTAATTTATCATATTGAGTTCAAAATTTGTTATATTAGTTGTCAAATGTGTTTTAGTTTCTAAATTATTATACAAATGCATAAAAATTCAAATATTTACTATTTAAGCACTTAATTTATCATATTGAGATCAAAATTTGTTATATTAGTGTGTCAAATGTGTTTTAGTGTCTAATACATTATCATATTGACATCACAGCATAAGTTTACGCTTTGAACTCGTGACATTGAGTTCAAAATAAGTTTCAAATATATTACATCAATCACTTGGTCACATAAACATCAAAGTACAACATATTAATTACACATCATTGTTTAATGGAATGTTGATAACCTTTCTTTTTATGAATGTCCCTTGATCATGATCACGGCGCAAGTAAGGAGTGTCCTCTTTGGATAACAGGATGCTGGGGTCAACATCGACCGAGAATGGAGGATGGTCATCAAACTGATCAAAGTCTTCTGACTTGTCCGAAATGTCTTCAACTCCAATGATTTTTCTTTTTCCTGGAAGAACTATGTGGCGTTTTGGCTCGTCGTCGGACTTGCCTTGATTTTTCTTAGGTTTGCTTGTTATGTCCTTCACATAGAACACCTGCGTCACATCCTTGGCGAGGACGAATGGTTTGTCTTTATATCCAATTTTTTTGAAGTCCACTATTGTCATCCCAAACCGGTCTGTCGTTACGCCGCCTCCAACTCGATTCACCCATTGGCACCAAAACATAGGAATCTTCAAAGGCCCATAGTCTATGTCCCATATTTCCTCTATGACACCAAAGTAGGTGTCCTTATTTCCATCATGGCCTATTGCATCAATACGCACACCACTATTTTGGTTCGTGCTCTTTTCATCTTGGGCTCTTGTGTAAAATGTATATCCATTGATCTCATACCTTTGGTATTGGATGATTGTGGCCGATGGTCCCCTATCAAGCCATTGCAGTTGTACATTAATCGTGCTATCACCCATGAGTTTCCTTCTAAGCCAAACAAAAAAGCTATCTACGTGATGACGTGTAATCCAGGCCTCAGACTTCCCTATGTTTTCAGACCGGACAATTTTCATGTGCTCATCCATATATGGGGCCACGAGGGATGAATTCTGTAGAACGGTGAAATTTGCTTTGCGGATTTCACTTTCAGGGATGTGCATATTAGATTTCTTACCTAGTGTGCACTTTCCTTTCGGTCACCCATCATAGCGTGATATGGGGACTCCAATCGAACTAAGTTCGTCAATGAAATCAATACAAAACTCAATGAACTCCTCTGTTCTGTAGCCCTTGGCAATACATCCTTCTGGCCGAGAACGATTCCGAACGTACTTCTTTAAGACTGCCATGTTTCTCTCGAAAGGGAACATATTGTGTAGGAATACAGGGCCTAAAATGTTTATCTCTTTCACAATATGAACCAGTAGATGGGTCATAATATTAAAGAACGAAGGTGGAAAGACCATCTCAAAACTGACAAAACATTGGACCACATCATTCTGTAGCCTTGTGAGCTTATTTGGATCGATTGCCTTCTGCGAAATTTCATTAAGAAAGGCACATAGCTTCACCACTGCTAATCTTACATTTTTTGTTAGAATACCCCTCAGCGCGACTGGAAGCAATTGGGTCATCAGAACATGGCAATCATGAGACTTTAAGTTTGTGAACTTTTTCTCTTTCATATTAATTCTTCCCTGCATATTCGAGGAGTAACCGGACGGTACCTTCATACTTTTCAAGCAATCAAACATGCTTTCCTTCTCCTCTTTGCTGAGAGTGTAGCTAGTAGGACATAAGTAGTGCTGTCCATTTTCTCTCTTCTCAGGACGTAGGTCTTCTCATTGTTTTGTTTCTTTCAAATCACGTCTTGCTTCAAGTGTATCTTTTGACTACCCATACGTACCGAGGAATCCTAGCTGGTTCACGCAAAGATTCTTCGTCAAGTGCATCACATCGATTGCATTGCGGACCTCCAGGACTTACCAACATGGGAGCTCCCATAGTGTGGACTTCTTCTTCCACATTGGGGCATGACCGTTTTCATCATTTGGAACTTGTTGGCTTCCACGGCCCTTTCCAAATACGACACGGACATCCTTCACCATCGAGAAAACACGCTTCCCATTTCAGAACATAGGCTTAGGACGAGTTTCTGGTTCCCCTTTGAAATGTTTTTCTTTTCTTCTCAAGGGGTGGTTGAGGGGAAGGAATCGACGATGACCCATGTACACGACCTTCTTAAAAATTTTTAGATACAAGCTGTCGGTTTCTTCTAGACAATGAGTGCATGCCTGGTATCCCTTATTCGACTGTCCGGATAGATTGCTAAGTGCAGGCCAATTGTTGATGGTAACGAAAAGCAATGCTCGTAGTTCAAAATTTTTCTGTTTATACTCGTCCCAAACACGTACACCTTCCTCCTTCCACAGCAGCAAAAGTTCATCAACCAACTATCTTAGGTACACGTCAATATCATTGCCCAGTTGTTTTGAGCCTTAGATAAACACCGGCATCATCATGTACTTCCGCTTCATGCATAGCCAAGAAGGAAGGTTAAATATACAGAGGGTCACAGGCCATGTACTGTGACTGCTTCCCCACTCACCGAATGGATTCATTCCGTCCGTACTTAAACCGAACCTTATGTTTCTTGGGTTGTTATCAAAATCTAGGAATTCTCTATCCACATTTCTCCACTGGGACCCATCCGCAGGGTGTCTCAGCATCTGATCTTGCTTATGCTCTTCTTTGTGCCACCGCATCAATTTAGCATTGGATTTATTTCTGAAAAAGCGCTTCAAATGTGGTATTACTGGAAATACCATATCACCTTAGCGGGAACTTTTTTCTTGATAGGCTCCCTGTCGACCTCACCAGGATCATTTTGCCTGATCTTGTACCGTTTTGCATCACAGATAGGACAAGCATCCAGTTTCTCATATTCTTCGCCTCGATAGGGAATACAATCATTAGGACATGCGTGAATTTTCTGTACCTCCAATTCCCCTCTGGAAGCATGTTCTTTATGATTCCAAGTAGCTCCTCAAATCTCTTATCGGTGACACCATTAGCTGCCTTCCACTGCAGCATTTCAAGTGTGGTACCCAACTTTTTAAGCCCCTGCTTGCAATCTGGATACAATAATTTTTTGTGATCCTCCAACATCTTCTCAAACTTCTTTGACTCCTTCAAAGTTTCACAGTCTCTTTGTGAATCTACTAGAACTTGACCTAATTCATCAGGTGGTTGGTCATCATCTTCTCCAGCCTCGTCCATTTCTTCAGCATCGTCCATGGGTTTATCTTCAAAGGCTCTTGCTTCATATAGATGAGCCCAGTCTGCAATATTATGATCATCATCTTCTTTACCATCTTGCATCACAACTCCAGGTTCACCGTACTTGGTCCAAAGAGTATAGTTATCCATGAAACCCTTTTCATAAATGTGGGCGTGTAAAGTGCTTCTCTTAGAGTATTCCTTTATATTTTGGCAAACGCAGCACGAACAACACATAAAACCTTTCGATGACTTGTGGGCCTCCTCCGCATCGAGAAAAGACTTTAGACCATTAATCCATGCCATGGTGCACTGGTCGCCGTACATCCATTGTCGGTCCATCGATCTACAATTTGGAATTAAGTAACAACATTATTTTACTTGTATTCATATCATTTAATTTGGCACATAACATAATGAAATACAAAAACCATTTCTGCGAATTTAACATTGAAATACAAAATTAATAGAAGTCCAAATTAATAGATACATTACACTACATGCTTAAATTATACAACATGATAAATAGAAGTCCAAATTAATATATACATTACACTACATGCTAGCTACCTAAAACAAACTACTCATCATGAGATCTTTGGGCCAATGCCTCGTGAACTGCCTCGCGAAGTCTTGACACGGAATGGTCATATTCCGCCAGCCCCGACTCTTCACGTCTTGCATTATATCGAGCCATCAACTCACGATCATCATCAGTACTATGCAACTCGGCATTAAATTCACGATAAAATTTAAGGCTTTCTTTGCCAAGGGAGAATATATGAAAAGCTTTCTTAATCAAATGACGAGTACGACCGCTAACAAGACCAACACGCTCTGCAGGGTGGAACCCAAGCGAATGACCGGTGCGCTCCAATTGATTGCGTACCGCCTCCCGAGCCGCAGCTCGACGCTCAAAGGCATCATGTTGCAAAGGCATTTCTAATAAATAATATTAATAACATGTCAATTATATGTCTCATTAAGAAACAAAACTAATTTCAGTCCACTAATCAAATAAATGTAAAAATCTAAACAAATTATTAGAATTAAAATGAAAACATAAATTGTAAACCATAATTATTTTGACACTCTTCAGTTCAACGCGAACACGTCGTTTCACACCATAAGGGATGCGCAATCAATGTTCGCGCCTTTGTTTCAGGCTCACTTTCTTTAAAACCATCGAGAAGAAAAAAATGTTTGTTTCGAAATATATCTATGTCGTTAACCTTGACCCTGCGGTGATGACACTGACATTCGGGGCTAGTATTGACATCCACGACACAGTGCGGTACAATAGGACCCGATGAAGAATTTCATTATTGGGACCAAGACCGTAGTCCTTCATCGCGTCCTCATATATACCGCGCCGCATTGTGGATATCGATGCTAGCCCCAAATAGCAGAGTTTTCACCGAAGGATCAAGGTTAATGACATATTCATGATCCGAAACATACATTTTTTAAACTTCTCGATGGTTTCCATATGAGCCCGAATAAATACATCATTAGAGTGCCAAAATAGTGCAACTAAATGCATAACAAATACCAAACTAATTAACCATGCCACTTGAAAAAAATCTGAAAAATTATTAGAATTAAAATGAAAACATAAATTGTAAACCATAATTATTTTGACACTCTTCAGTTCAACGCGAACACGTCGTTCCACGCCACAAGGGATGCGCAATCAATGTTCGCGGCTTTGTTTCAGGCTCACTTTCTCTAAAACCATCGAGAAGAAAAATATTTGTTTCGAAACATGTCTATGTCGTCAACCTTGACCCTGTAGTGATAACACTGACATTCGGGGCTACTATTGACATCCACGACACAGTGCGGTACAATTGGACCAGATGAAGGAGTACGGCCTTGGCCCGGATAATTGCATTCTCAACTCGCTCAAAAGGTGTGGATTTCATAATTGAGACCAAGACCGTACTCCTTCATCGCGTCCTCATATATACCGCAACGCATCGTGAATATCGATGCTAGCCCCGAATAGTAGTGTTTTCACTGCAGGATCAAGGTTAATGACATATTCATGATCCGAAACATACATTTTTTATACTTCTCTATGGTTTCCATATGAGCCCGAATAAATACATCATTAGAGTGCCAAAATAATGCAACTAAATGCATAAAAAATACCAAACTAATTAACTATGCCACTTGAAAAAATTTGAAAAAAATCCCTATAAATTATCCACATTGAAACTACAGATTCAAATTCAAGTAATGGGTTCTATACATCTCAAATAATGGGTTCTATACATCTCAAATCCATGCATAAATCAAAGAAATCGTGCTCGTTCTATATATTTCAAAAATCACAAATATCTCAAACTACAGAGCATGAAACAAATAATAAATACCATCAAACAAGAGAGGAAGAAGTTGCAAACCTTTAGTGCACTTGGATGAGTGAAATCTCCACAAAACTTGAGAAAATGGGACAGCACCTCCTCTCTAACTCGCAATGGAAAGAAAGCCCAAGCTCGGTCAAATGGTGGCTCGGGCTCGGGGAGGAAGAAGGCGAGCTGATTTATAGTGGGCGGATTAGTACCGGCTGGATCCACCAGCCGGTACTAGAAGTAGCAATTTAGTACTGGCTGAAGCCACCAGCCGGTACTAAATTGCTTGGCTCCATTTAGTAACGGTTGGTGGCTCCAGCTGGTACTAAGTGGCCACCTAGCCGTTGCGCCCGGCTGTCGGTGGCGCACACTTTAGTGCCGGCTGGTGGCTTCAGCCGGTATTAAATGGCTCTAGGCGGTACTGTAGCTTTGGACTGGTACTAAAGATGCACGTTAGTACCGGACTAAAGTGCACCCGGTACTAACCTCCGCGGACGAATGAGCAGTTTTCTGGCAGTAAACTGAATTGAGTTGACAGATGGGTGCATGAGACAATAAGTATTGTACTATTGTACATAAAAGATCTCCATGCATTAGAACTTATCGTTGAATAGTTAGGTAAACACGTTATTAAATTCTGAATATAAAATAGCATGATGAGCATAGATAGTTGCACGATGTATGTACTGAGTGTTAGCATATCACATGGAAGCCATGGGAGGTGCAGGTGCATTGATGACAGGTCAAAGAGCCAGCAGCGAGGACAAAGGATACTTCACCATGGCCGATGTAGCACAAAGACGAGATGTGGAGACAAAAATTAGTAGTCGCATGGAGCACTTTATAAAAACTTTATCCGCCATCTCCGATGCAGGAACACAGAAGCGAAGGATTCTAGAGACCTGCTCTCCTGTTTGGAGGTGAGTGCAACGTGGAGTTGAAGTTTGTTCTTTTGTCTCATGATTCAAATACAAATTAATAGTTTTTTCAAGTAATTGGTTTATTTTGTAATGATTGAACCTAGTGTTCCTCACAATAAATTGAACAAAATAACATTCACATCACATATATTTTTAGTATATTTGGAAACACAATAATTCAAATATTAGTATGTAGTAAAACTTAACTAGTGTGATTGTGGAGGCAAGAGGGTATGACCACAGCCAGAAAAATGAGCATTCGTCCAACACGTTAGTATCGGACGCATTTTCGTCCAGTACTATTATGTGAAATTAGTACCGGGTAGAAACTTTTGGTCCTCGGAGGCCATTTAGTACCTGTCAGTAACACTGACCAGTACTAAATGTTACCTTTTAGTACTGGCCAGTGTTTTGGATTGGTACAAAAATGTCCGCACCATTTTAGTACTGGTTAATGACACCGACCGGTACTAAAAGGTGACATTTAGTACCGGTCGGTGTCTTGGCCCGGTACTAAATGGTCCTCCACGGGTTGGTTCAAAAGAAAAACATCTCCCATGCATAGGTGAGTGTTGACGGCCATTATTTCACGTTTTGCCCATCAACTACTCGGGAATAAAATGAGCTTTACACTATGTTTCATTCATATTTAGCTTAATTCTAATAAGTTCAACAAGTTTTGGATGAGTTTTGATTTCAGGTGATCATGTACCAAAAATAGGTGAAGTTGGGCACAAACCCAGGCCGACCGGCCTATCCTAGGCCGGCCGGCCTGGCACCCTTGAGGAGTGTACCACGTCTTCAATCCAGAGGCAAAGTAACACATCCACAATGCTCTGAGTCGTGGATTGGACGTCGGTTTGATCGAATGGACCGAAAGACATTGACGTGGATCAAAGGACCCACAAGAGAGTGTCAAATCAAGCATAAGTCAGTGAAGCACCTCCCTGGAACAATCACAAGCATCCATGTATGATGTCGGTGCAACAGAGGGCCGAGAGGCGCCAGAGGGAGGCTGGCCGGCCCAGTAACAGCCTGCGTCAAGACAAAGCAACTGTCACCGACCCCAGGAGTGAATCAGGAGCATCCAGGACAAGGCGGTGGCCAAACCGCCACAATCCTAGGCCGGCCAGCCGGCCCCACTTTGCTGCCGCTCATCTCAAGGCTTCACGTGGAAGTTAAGCCTACCAACCTCAGCTGCTTACAACTGACGCCAACCACTTTACCGACTCTGGAAGGCTATAAATAGGACCCCATCCATCACTTGTACACACACACCAAGGAGTTCTCTCTTCTCTCATTCTTAGTTTCTAGAGTAGGTTAGGTAGTTGGGAGTTAGAGTCGAGTCGAGCTTGTCTCGGGATTTCGGAGTCGTCATCGGAAGTCGGTATAAGCTCTTGTATCTTTTCCTTTGATATTTATCAATATAATATATTCTTTATCTTTTCGAGTCAGCTTTACTTTCCGCATTATTTATCATCTCAAATTATCATACTTGTGTGCGGAAGTAATTCCTTTAGCTTAGGCTTTGTATCTTTCTTGTTTATCGGGATCTTACCTTACGGGTTTTCTCGCCCGGACTAGGGAACTCAAGTTAGGTCCCTAGGTTGAGGGGGATTTCTCTTGAACGCGTCAAGAGAAATCCTAACACCGAGTACGGACGTGGTGTCCGAGCTTAGTGTTAGCTAGAAAGTGTGTTCCACCCCACAGTACCGTTGTAGTAGGCAGTAGGTGGTGACAGCCATGTCCGTCCCTTGTAGTCCACCACGTTCGGGTGTTTTCATAGCAGAAGTGCCGACTGCCGTTGGACTCCCTTCTCACCCCAGTCTGAGTCCTTCCCTGAGGCCGCCGAAGTAAGCTCTAGGTTCCCAATAACTAGTTAGAAGCAAGGTTTAGTCTAGAGAGGCTAGCTCGATAGTTTAGAAGTGTTTTTAGGAGTCTTTCTCGCTCGTTGTCCTCCCAGCTGCTTACCTCTCTAAGGATTAGAGTCTCCTGTGTTAGACGGTCTTCGTTGGCCATTATCTTATATATCATATCAGGCTTACCCCCACTAAGTTAGTTGGTTGATATCTCTAGTAAAGTTTGTCATTCGATTCTTCGATACTCTTTGCCATAGTACTTCCCTGAGGGAAATTATGATACCCTGGAATACTCCAAGGTGAAGTGCTACATCGGTGATTCTGTGCGCTTGCGGAATCCATATTCTATTGGGCATAAGAAACACCAACAGTGAGATGGTAAGGAAGCAACACGCGAGGCCGGAGGTCATGGGCTCGAATCCTCGTGACCGCGTACGCGCATTTACGCGTGAAAAAAATATCCGCATGACTTGCGACGATGCGTTTGTGCGGGCCTCTTGAGGGTTCATCAAATTTTTCCTTTATTTTTTGGGCTCAAAACCATTTAATACTGGTCCGTAAATAGGGGTTCTCAACCTGTGCTAATAGTCTTTTTCTCTAGCTGTGGACTCTACAATTGTTCACATCTTGATAACAATGAAATACTTCTATCTTTCAAAAAAAAAAACAATGGAGTACTTCTAGTGATTTGTTTATACACATGGAGGGACACAGTTGCGGAGGTGTGAGTGTGGGTATGTGTTATCCTTGTGATCACAAGAACATTAAAATCATATGGACGAATCACTTAATATGATTTTACATATTTTGTGAATTATAGGCCACAGAAATCATTGCTACTTTTCCAGATATGTAAAAAAATAAAGTACCTACTTCATTAGCGAAGAATGAATTTATAGAGCCTCAATGATATTTTCCTTGCAGATCGATATGCTCTGACCTAAATTATTGGTTATAAAATCCAATAATTTCTTGAACCGTGGGTTCATTCATATATACAAGGAGGAATGGGGATAGGACAGATGGTCCTAGACGGACCAATCCATGTTGGCAAGTTGGGATGTTTGGTTAACTGTATATGGAATATGATCTACACGTGCTTTTGACGATTCGGCGTCAAGTCGTCGAGTAGTAGGTGTTTGGTTGAAATGAAACTAATGAAGACTAAGAAAATGTTCAAAAATCTTTAATTAACTAAACTGGACAAACTAATTATCATTAGTGACCTTTTAACACAAGTTAGTTGATATACATTTAACCCATATTTGGAAAAAACTATTATTATCAGTGTTAGACTTTGTAATGCTTGATTAACACTTAAAATAAGGTGATTGCCAACATTCGTAGTTAATCAGCCATAAATAATCATAGTTATTACAAGCTCGATCATTTGACATAAACAACAAATTAAATAAAACAATCCTACCAAACCCCAGAAGAAAAAACAAGACCACCGGCAGTTACATAAACTCATTGCACAATAATACACCCGGCCTCCTAACTCTTATCCGTGTTGTTTATCCATCTGGCTCGACAGAGACAACAAACGGCTGCACAGTCCGCAGAGATGCTCGTTATCCATACCGGCTCGTAATAGAAGCTAGCACAAATATTGTCAGACTAAAAAAAATAAGAGACAGTGCGAACAAATATATTTTTTAGACCCCCAAACTACCCACATATGCATTTTCAGGCTTCGAATTCCCGTCTATCGCATGCACATTTTGGTAACGGGCAACACACCCGTTATCCGTAACGGATTACTAACAACAAGTCAAAGGTAACGGGCACGGATGACATTTTGGTAACGGGCTACACACCCGTTACCCGTAACAGATTACTAACGACAAGTCAAAGGTAACGGGCGCATGCCCGTTACTCATTACACATATTTGTAACACGCATTAATATGCGCACGTTAACAATAGCAGTAACCAGTAACCTAAAATGGCTATTTTTGTGGGCCCACAGAGAACTTTCATAACGGGTACAGACAAGAGACTGTTACAAAATCTCATATTTTGTAACGGTTATTCAACCGTTACTGATATATGTTACCAGGTGTCCTCCCAGGCCCACCTATCAGAGATTGTAACGATATATAATTAAAGCCCGTTACCTTTATATCATAGGTAACCGTGATTTATTTATGCCCGTTACAATCAGGCATTACCCATGACCAAAGGGTCTCCTTCTGGGCCCACTGGTCAGGATTTGTAACGGTCATTTTTGAGTGCCCGCTACCTTTATATCGTATAGATAACGGTTTGTTTATTTGTGCCCATTACAAGGAGGCGTTACCCATTACCAAAGCGTCTCCTTCTGGGCCCACTTGTCAGGCTTTATAACAGTTGTTGTTCAAAGCCTGTTACCTTTATATCATATAGGTAACGCTTATATTTCTTTAGGACCGTTACAAATAGGTGTTACCCATGACCCAACTCGTCAGAGTTTGTAATAACCTGCTTCACTTAATGCCCGTTACCTATACTTGAGGCACCCCACAAGCACTGGCCTGTTTTCTAGCTGCATCCTGAAACCTGATAGGATTTGATAGCCACCAGGCCATACACATCACAGAATATTTACACAGCTCATATATACACATCACAGATTCAGAGCATCACATACATGCACATCACATATTCATAACACCACATATATACACAAGTAAACATCAAGTTTGTCATGCAACAAGTTTCAAGTTTATGACTGCAAGTTTCAAGTTTGTCATGCGACATCAGGATTCAGAACACTACAATGAACTCACATGGCATCTGATATATCATAGAAGTTGCCCTTTGGGTCGATGATCTCCTTAAGAATGAACTCACACAGCATCCCCTGGACCATCCTTAGTGCTCCTTGATGTGCCTGTCTGGTGAAAGGTTTGTAATTCTGTATAATACAATTACCATAAGAATAAAAGTAAAAATCAGTTTCTAAAATCAAATGGAGAATACGAGCAGAGACAAGGTTGAGCAGTATATACTTACACAAGGCTTTTCATGATGTTTATGTCACCGAGTAGATCCAACATGTTCAATGCAATATAGAATCCACACAACGCGCTCCCCGATGGCTGCTGAGTGCATTGCATGAAGGTACCAAAATGACACAAGTTAAGGCAGTACCAAATATGTATGAATGAACCAAAAAAACCTCGCTCATACCTGGATATCTGTCTTGTGAGCGAGTTTAGGTTTGGTTTTTGACTTTGTTTTCATCTTTTTCTCCATGTGCCCTAATTAGGCCCTGCATGATCAGCAATATCGATTAGAAATATTAACAGATGGATATTGTGTGAACAAAACCTATAATATACTTACCAGTTCACAACAGTTACGACGTCCTTGAACTTTCGCAATGGAAAACTTTTAGCAGAATCTAAATACCAAACAACATTCTACTACATAGCAATGATCACTAGTACCCAGTGGCTACCGGTGTTGTAGGCACCCACCACGAAGTCATGCTTCATAGCCTTTGTAATTGCTTCTGTTACATTGTTGGTCTTGAAATTGAACCATTGTGGACGAGAATACCTGTGGGTCCAAAACCATGACATTGCATCCTGTTTCATCATTGCCCTACAAATAAACAGGTTGTTAGCATAAACTTTTTTTGGTAAAAATTAAAAAAGTACCTATTTTAGTTTGAAGGGACTTACAATGTCCAGCACCTCAACAAGCTAACGTCCAGACCTTCCATGTTGAAAAGGTCATACAAGACATTGAATCCAACTGTCATTTTTAATTCACCATCAGTACCAAAGTAGGATGTAGCCATCTTTGCAGGAATGACATTAGCACCATTCGCACTTTGTTCCATGAATAAAGCATGCAAGGCTTTACAACTTGACATAGCAGCCTTTAAAGCCTCTTCTGATAATATAGGCTCATCATGCTTGTATTTTGGATTAGTCGTAGTCCAAACAATGCCAACATTTGAATATTTAGGGTTACTTTGGACGAGTCGCTCCTGTTGTGGCTGCTGCTTAGGAAGATGTTGGCTGACCTGCTCCTGCTGTTGTGGCTGCTGCTGAGGCAGTGGTTGAATGAGCTACTGCTGCTGAGGTTGGCTGAGCTGCTGCTGCTGGTGCGGAGCTTGGCTGAGTTGTTGCTGCTGGGGTAGATGTTCGCTGAGCTGCTGCTGCTGCTGCTGAGGATGATGTGGCACCAATTTTTTATTCAAGCTGCTGCTGCTGAGGCTGATGTGGCACCATTTTTTTTTCAGGCTCTTGGCTAGCACAAGTTGGGTTGTATATGCCTCATCCCACAACTCTCTTCAAAAGTATGTGGGTAGCTACAACATTAAAGCAACGGGAACCCCTAAAGCTTATTTGATTTTTTTTATCTTAGCAAATAGGAAAAAATATCTTGTCCCATTTGATTTTGCTGGTAGAATTTATTTGGCTACCATAGCATAAAGATAAGATTGAATCTATGCACGACAACTAATGATTTTAATCTAAGATTATTGAATTTTCGTATATCTTTGTAATGAGTACAAATAAGGATTGTCCTATTATATCAAAATTTTAGTTATTATCATATCAACATATAGCATGCACCTGTCCCGCGGGCATGGCTACAAGTAAAGGGTAAAAGTATGGAAACAACTACAGTCTACTAGAATAACAGGCCGGCCACAGAACATTAAGGTGCAAAACAGACACACAAAAACAAATACAGCCTAAACAGTCAGTGGCAATCGAGTGATGATGATATTAAAAACACTCGAGTAAATACTAATTCTGTTGTGGTTTTGCCCCCCTTCTTCCTTCAAATGGCTTTTTTTTTTGAAGTGGTCGATCCATAAAGATCTGAACAATGGCTTTTTTTTTTGAACTGGTCGATCCATAAAGATCTGAACAATGGCTTTGTTTCTTCTTAAAACATGACTTCAGGCTGTCATATTGTTGAGATGTGTGTAGGCATATAAATTCCGTAGCACATGATGAAAAACTAAAGATACAAAAGTTTGACTAGTCACTCATGAGTCCATGACTAGCACAAGTTGGGTTGTATGTATATGCCTCATCCCACAACTCACACACGACCTGTAGGCTATACATGCCCCGCCATGGACCAACGCGCAACAACACCTCACTGAGTCTGAATGAGCGCTCTTTTGCTTCAAATAATCACTACAGTTTTTATGGCAAGTGTCTTACTTCATTTCTAATAAATTGTGTTCATCCATTAAAAGAATATGACTAGAGTCATGCATTGGAGACAGTAAAAACTGAAAAAAAAAACCGTGCAAGGACCTGTCACATATATCATTAGTTATGCCCAGCGTTACTAAGAAATCCCAGAAATTTAAACCAGACATTACCAGGGATGTGTTGTAAGTTTGTAATCATCACCGTACCTTTAAAATAAATTGCCATTGTGAAGCTGTTTAACTTCTGGGCCGTTGATCCTAGTAAACACTTGGCAGCGCACACCTCCTTTGTCTGCCAGAGGTCATGTTGGTAATGGTAAGTAATAGAAGGATAAAAGAAACGCTAAAGACAGGTTACTATTCTGTCTATTTCTTATGATAAAGCGGGTAAGGAGAAGATCAGCTCTTGGCCTCAAATAATTTCTGGTAAGAAGTACTTGACCTTTCTGTGAGCATCATGCCTTCCCATGCCTGAATTGCCTAGCCCTGCCCACCGAGAAGTGAGAACCGAGCAGAACGAGTTGACCCAAGAAAACATATACTATTTGGCTGGATTTAATCTTGGACATGACAGATGATGTGATGTGCTGCAGAGGTGGACATGACACCTTGGCCAATCATGCCCCGATTAGCCCTCTCCTACCTCTTGCTGAAGAAACCAAAAGAAAATGAAGAATCGAAAGGGGCAAGTGCTGCATGCTCCAAATGCTGCAGTCAAACTGAGAGGAAATGATACATGGAGTAAGGCCATAGACGCTTTCAGTGCCTCGGTAACACGCCTGCAGTCTTTTGCCTCTTCGCGCAAGGAGTTGGAGTAAGCCAGAAGCAAACCCTAGCTAGGCTGGCAGGTTTACAGAACTCAATCAACAACAGTGTGCGTCAATGTCCCCTCCCCTAGGACTCACGGTCAGATTCACATTCACACACATGTTGCGCTGGAGACCATCCCTTTGGCTGGCTTCAGGCGTCTTGTCGTGCAGAAAGGCCCCTGCACGCCTTGCAAATGCATGTCACTTAGTCTTCCCCGGAATGGCTGCCATCGCTCTGACGGTATCTTGGCTGTAGCATCAATTGCATGCCGATTGTGTTGGGCATGCAGAGCCTCTCTCTATCCATCTACCCAAGTAAACAGATGAGCTAGCTGCATGCTTTGAATGCATCTCATGCTCCATCATGCAGTCCAGTTACTGCTAGTGCTTGCTGGGCACAGTAGCCAGCAATGTACCTTGGAAAAACAAGAGCAAAGTAAATGGCAGCATGTACTCCACTACCAAGCACAATCCTGGAGGGGTACTAGCTACTATATATATATACAACAAGCAGCTGGGCACCTGGGCTCATCTGCATGTTTCACTTAGAAACTAGTTAGCTCAGCTGCACACAGCACCAAAATGGAGAGCAGAGACCACGGCCGCGCCCTCAAGCAGCTGCCGTCAAGGACGCCGGCGGCGGGCCATAACCTGAGCCTGGCCGGCTGCTTCCCGTGGCCGCCGCCGCAGAGGTCGCTGTCGTCGTCGTCCTACACCTGCGGCTACTGCCGGCGGGAGTTCCGGTCGGCGCAGGCGCTGGGCGGCCACATGAACGTCCACCGGAGGGACAGGGCCAGGCTCAGGCAGTGCTGCTCGCCGGCGACGTACCCTTCTTCCCTTCCAGGCCCAAGCCTTGCTGCTCCCCACCAGCACAGGGCTCCGCTGCCCAACCTCAACTACTCGCCGCCACACTGCGCCGCCCCCACGGCCGCGGCCGAGCCAGTGATCTACAGCTTCTTTTCGACGACGACGTCGACGGTCGCTGCGGCGGCCCTTGAGGTGAGCTTGGAGCTGGGGATTGGAGTCTGCGGCTGCGGCGGCGAGGCCGTGGAGTTGGCGGAGGGGTTGGATCTTGAGCTCAGGCTCGGATGTGCCTGGGAGTGAGATGGAGGCACTTGATGAGTGTGTCGTTATGAAGTGTAGTAGATTGTAGACCATGCATGCATGCCTATAATTATATGCTAGTTGTTGATGTAGGGAATTAACGAACGGTTAATTGTAGCTGCTCCTAGCTAGCTGTAAAAAGCATTTAGTATAGCTAGGATAATTCTAGTCTTATGTGTGTCGTTCTTCCTCCTCCATGTTCGAACTTATTATATGCATGAATGCATGATTGACAAGAGTTTGCTATCTAGTTGAAGGCCACAAGAGCCTTTGTAGCGGCATGCTCATGCCTGTTGTATCTTTTTCAAGTTTAAAGTACCATGGCTAACTACTAGTACGCATAATGTTTCTGAGACAAGGTACTTTCATTTGTGCTTAATTACGTGGCAGCACACTGTACATGTTATCTTGGAAACATGCCTCTAGATCAACCATTAATCTCTAATATTTTGTTTAAAAAAAAGGCGTGATCGGAACAATCACGCTCGGATGAAATGTGTCACGGACGATGGAATACGTCCTGGTTTTGTATTAAAATTCTTTTCAAAACTAGAAATAGAATCCATATGTTTAGTATATGATAAGTGAAAAATAATAACAATGCTCATATATATGTTTAGTCATCTATCGCTCCAAGTGGACTCACGCGCGCTTGATTCTTGTTTCCCGTTGCTTTCCGATCCGGCGACCCCCATTCCTACAAATTATCTTTTTCCGGTGTGCTTCACATTTTCACAGCAAAAACCATATGAAAAATTATCAGAAATATGTATCCATCATCCAGCTCCTCAAGTCCTGACATGTTATGATTAACAAAACATGGAAGATCATCAACAAAATAGAAGGCGCACTCCTGTTCATTCACGGGCCTCTCCTGTCATGTGGATACGTACGGCATATCTAGGTTCGAAGAAGGTGGCATGGGGCCAGCTGCGGACCTACACAGTGGCCAATCCAGAATCTAATGTTACAGTGGTCCAATATACATGATTTTTTTTGCGAATCAATTGTTGTGGAAGTTAAAAAGTGCTAGCTGTCGGCTTGGGATGAAAATACAAGCGTAGAGTTGTTTGAGCTTGCTCTTAGGGTGGGCCGCGGCCCACCCGTAGATCTACCCATGACCCCACTGTGATGGAACCGCTAAATTAAAACTCTAAATTAAGCTTAATGACCGTTATTTGAACACATCGGGCGCATTAGCTTAATGGTTTAATTTGACGGTCGTTTCTTAACCCACGGCCCGATCGAAACAACACTGGTAGTCCCACGCGAAGGCGGGCGCAGATGGTATTAGCACGACAAATACTTGAAAATATAAAGAGGGGACAAACCAATATACAAGAGTTTTTACAAACCGAGTTCAAATACACATATAGCTTACATAATTTACATAAATTAAATAATTTACAAAATTTATAATAGGGTAGCCAAGTTTAAACGAAAAAGAACCTACAACTACACTAGTGTTCTGCCTCTACACAACCGGTCAGACCAGCCTGCATGGATTCCCCAAGACTACCGGTCCGACCGGTCTACGCAAAACTGAGGGGCTGCACACTCTGCCCTCAAGTGTGCAATCCACTGACTGACTAGCCTAAGGGTCTTGCTCCACCACCTCCCACCCCTCTGCATCACGGCGGATGAACTTGACACAGCAGGGGCAGAAGTCAACGTCTGGGTGTGCTGAAATAAATTGGTGGCAACAAACCCCGAGCTACTAATACTCAGCAAGACTTACACGACTATTGGGTATATTTAGCCGACATATCTAGACATGCAAGACATTTGGCTGGTGGTTTATTTTGCAGAAAAAGCGACTAAAGTAATTGCTTATTTTCATTATTTTAGCTCCAGATTCTATATAGATTAACCATAACCTAACATTTGCATATCTAGAGCAAACATGGTCGAGTATTAAATAACAATTCAGAATATTCATCATATAAACTCCATGCATATGCATATGATATGATAATTACATGCATGAGTTATAAAATTTATAAATAATCAATAAACGAAATAATTTCCAACTATTTGAACCAACTACCCTGTATTAAACCCTCTCAGCCACTGCCACACCGGTCAGACCGGTACCTAATACCGGTCAGACCGGTACCACTTAACCCAAACATGCTACCGGTCAGATCGGTCCCATCGACCGGTCAGACCGGTCCTACCCAGACTAAGAGCTAGAATTCTTGGCGCGGCAAAAATCGCCCACCAATTCCGAAACCCATCTAGGATCTAGTTCAGGGATGCAAGTGGGTATGTTTGACTAGAGGAAATCACCCAAAATCATCTAGCACGAGAGATCAAACCATCACAAGCTAAAATACCTTGGATGAGCTTTTCCCCCGCGAAGAACTTGGATCCACTGCACCCCAGGAAGGGAATCGTGGAGAAGAAGCTTCCCCACGCCGATTTGATCCTTGGCCTTGGAATCAAATGGAAAGGGAGGATTTGGGGAATTAGGGTTTGGGGTGAGAGAGGCACAGAGAGGGCAAGCATGAGAGAGAGTGATGGTGAGAAATGAAGAGTAAGCTGGTGAGTGAGAGAGTGTGGTTTAATTGTTGTCGGGACCACTTGCCCCAAGTCAGCCGAATCAACCGGTCAGACCGGTCACCCCGACCGGTCGGACCGGTCCAGCCTGAGCCATCCCAGGTTTGATAGAAAATTCAACTACTAGTTTCTCATGTCGATTTAGAGTTCAAGGGTCGTGATTAGCCTTAAGTAAAGGTGATTAACACCTGGGTGTTACACCCACATGATCACATACGACTACCATACGTGGCGTGCAAAGGTAAGGGAACGCAATCCGTACGTGGACGACCGTGTCAAGAAATCATGCATGTGTTTGTTCCCGTGAATGCCACTTCGGATGGTTGTTCAGGCTCACAGCCCTGATGGCCTGGCGTGGCATTCCGGACTGGTTCAACTTGTCTGCTACGGTACTACGGAGCTGCTAGCGCCCGTACATCCGATCCGAGCACTACTATTAGACAGTACTACCAGAGAGAAAATTCCTGCTGCAGTATTGTCTGATGTTGCATGCAATATGATCGGATCAAATGAAATACTTAGAACATACTGTTACAATATTTGTTTGAAACATTTGCAACGTCAAAAATAATTAGCATTTGTGACATAAAAAAATTTGCTGAAAAATTATTGTTACGTATCCGTTGATGATGAGAAAAAAAATCCGCTGCAACATCTGTTTCATATTACATGGAACATTCAAATCTCTCATTGAAAATATAATACTTAGATAAAATATCTAAATCTACTTTTGCAACATTCACGTGAAACAACATTCTTATAAACCATCTAAAACACTTGAAAAATATGATTGCAACATGGATCGTCAAGCTCCGTCGTCTTGTCTCGTCTTCTACCTCTGCACTCCATGGCCATGCCTGCGCCATGGCCACCGCCACCGCCAGCTGTGGCCACATGGAGCTCGCTGCCGCTCCTCCCGGTGCCACCGCTTCTCCCCGGCGCCCGCATGCCACCGTTGGGCGGTTGAGGGAGGGGGCGGGGGCCATGAGAGCCCGATGAGACTGGGTAGAGGAGCGTAGAGAGCTGTCGGCCACAGCAGCGAGGAGGGTGCTGCACAGGGGAGCGCCGCCTACCTCGCACCGCCTCGAGCGCGACCAAGTTGCTTCCATGTGCCTCCAAGCTCGCCGGAGCAAGGCTGCGTGCCACCCTCCTAGCAGCTCGCCGGAGTGCCGCCGCCCTCCAATTCTTCATGGCAGGGGGATGGAGGAAGAGAGAGAGATATGTGAACGAGTGGTAGACAGCATATATAGGATAAGAGGGGATGTGGTGGTGGTCTAGATAAGCCTGACGCTATGGGACTCGCGTCCGATTTTTTCACCGGGCATCGGACGTACGAGTCCTAGCATTATCCTTAAATCTTCTGTCAACAAAAAGTGACTCTAAAAATCACAAGCACAGAGAGGCCAGCCGTTTCCTCCCTTTTTAATGCTCTGTACAGATGTAGTAGCACTACAATCCTACTAGTAAGATGCACGTGCTAACGCCACGGGTAAATTTCAGACATACACCAAACAACACATGATCCATAGTCCAAACTGAGAATAGATGTTTCATACAAAGGACAAAGTTATTATATTGATTACACAAATACATCCACAGAGTAAATTTTCCTTCCATTTGAATGTCCATATTGAGATGGTGCTATGTGTTGATGCTCCTTAGCGCCCCGATTTGTATACCGCAAGCGCACGGTTCGTGTAGCTTTTCCCTTAGAGTATTCCCCCAAGATTTATCAATCCGTGGATCGACAAAGAACTACCTAAGGTTTTCCATCTAATCTAATGGATCTATCCTAACATGAAGCATTGATTGCATATAAAGAGTAAACCTTTAATAGATATGAGTAATATGTAAAGGTTGATCTCATCCATGAACATAGGCTTAATCATAGCAAAACCAAAGATATGACTAGGCCTATCGTCATCTAGTTGTAGTTCAAGCTAACGAGCAGATAAATCATGCATCTCAATCAAAATCATCTTTAAACTCAAAATCTCCAATCCGATCCCTCGATACCCCACCTACTAAGTGGCAACGGCCTGTCACGACGCCACCCCTTTCAACAAGATACCCTGAAGCAAGTCGAACCCCCCTCTGGTAGTTCCGCCATGAACCTCTAGCCACCATGACTACAAGATCATGCTAAGCGATCTATCTCGATAATAGATCTAAGATGAAGCAAACCCAAAGAGAAGAACGAAATTGAAAGAGGAGAACATGGTCGCTAATAGATTCGGAAGACATGATTATCATTACTCACATAATAGATTCGTTTGGATCATCACCACCATGTGCACACCATCGATGAATCCAACTAGCTCTTGAACTCCGCTATGGCACAACCACGCAGGGAGGCCACGGCGGCTAGGGTCGGCCTAAGCAATCTCCTAGACAACTTCGAAGACTTGCGGCGGCCGTCGTCTCCCTCCGGTCTTGGCCCTAGGTTTTCGTCGAGTTCTGGGTGGATGGATGCCCCGAGTTGAATAAGGTGCGAGCTATTTATAAGCCGAGGAAGCCACCGGTCGAAGGGGAGGCCGAACCGCCTCAGAAAAGGGCTGGGCCGGTCGGCCCCATGGGCCTAGGCCGGCCGGCCTACCCCTTTTCGGGCTCGCCTCGGTCTCATCTTTGGCGTGCAGACTCCTCGTATCTTCTAGAGTTTCTGTCCTTCACGATTGCACCCCTTTGGACGTTGTTATCTTGGAGATATCTTCGAGGAAAGGATAGGATAGGGAATCCTTCCTTACGTGCGCCCTGGGAACTCCTGGGACCTCAAAGGGTGCCGCAAAAAGCCCAACGAGTCCCTGCGCAACTACGTGCGGCGCTTCTCCAATTGATGCACCGAGCTCCCCAGCGTCACCCACGTCGAGGTCATCAATGCCTTCCTCGAGGGTACGACGTACAGGAACCTGGTGCATGAGCTCACGAGAAGCCGTCCGACCAACACCAACGAGCTGTTCGACGCTGCCACCAACAACGCCGCCGGCGAGGAGGCTGTTGGTGCCATCTTCGACGACAAGTCAAGCAAGCGCAAGGACGATGCGCCCGCGGAGGGCAGCAACGTCAAACACAGCGCCCCCGCCAAGAAACAGAAGCGGGGGAGGAAGGGAAAGAAGCCGGTCCCACCGAACCAGCGCGGGTCGGGGCAGGCAGAGGACTCCGAGGAGGCCTTCGCTGCCGCCCCGGACCACAAAGGACATCGAGGCCCCCCTCGAGGCGGCGGAGGCCAGTTCGACGACATGCTCAAGAAGCCGTGCCCTTACCACAAGGGCCCGGTCAACCACACTCTTGAGCAGTGTGAGATGCTCAAGAAATACTACAACTGCGTCGCGCATCGCGACGAAGATAAGAAGAAAGATGTGGGCAACAAAGGTGGAGATGACGAGTTCCCCCCAGTGGAGAACGCCTTCTTCATCTTTGGAGGAGCAACGACAAACATGACATCTCGGCAACGCAACCGTGAGCGCCGGGAGGTCTTCTCCGTCACTAAAGCCACGCCATCCTACCTCGATTGGTCGAAGGATGCCATCACCTTTGGCCGCGAGGACCACCCCGACTACGTCCCGCATCCGGGACGGTATCCGCTCGTTGTCGATCCCATCATCGGCAACACCCGTTTCTCCAAGGTGCTCATGGACGGAGGCAGCAGCCTCAACATCATGTACGCCCACACCTTGGAGCTCATGGGGATCGAACTGGACATGCTTCGCCCCAGTAAGTCGCCATTCCATGGAGTTGCGCCGGGGAAGCGCGTCCAACCCCTCAGCCAGATCGATCTGCCTGTATGCTTCGGTACGGCAGCCAACTTCCGCAAGGAGTTACTCACTTTTGAGGTGGTGGGGTTTCGAGGATCCTATCATGCCATCCTTGGCCGTCCTTGCTACGCCAAGTTCATGGCCGTCCCCAACTACACCTACCTCAAGCTCAAGATGCTGGGTCCAAAGAACACCTACGAGTGCGACGTCGAGTGCGTTGAGCGCGCGGAGGCTCAAGCAGAGGACGAGGCCCTCGCAGCCACCCTCGACAAAATGGCAAGCGAGGCCTTGGACTCCACGCACCGACACGCCGGGAGGTTCGAACCTACCGAGGGTATCAAAAAGGTGCCCCTTGACCCGAGCCACCCCAACGACAAGGTGTTGTAGATCAGCGCCACCCTTGACGGCAAATAGAAAGTGGTGCTCGTCGATTTTCTCCGCGCCAACGCTGACATCTTCGCGTGGAGCCCCTCGGATATGCCTGGCATACCAAGGGAGGTCGCCGAGCACTCCCTTGATGTCCGACCCAACTCCAAGCCGGTGAAGCAGCGCCTGCGACGCTTCGACGAGCTCAAGCGCCGGGCGACCAGCGTGGAGTTGCAGAAACTTCTGGCGGCCGGATTCATCAAGGAGGTATTCCATCCCGAGTGGCTAGCTAATCCAGTATTAGTGAAGAAAAACAGTGGAAATTGGAGGATGTGTGTAGATTACACTAGTTTAAATAAGACATGTCCGAAGGTTTCCTTTCCTTTGCCACGAATTGATCAGATAGTAGATTCTACTGCGGGATGCGAGCTTCTATCCTTTCTTGATGCTTACTCCGGTTACCACCAAATCAAGATGAAATAGTCCGACCAGCTCGCGACTTCTTTTATCACACCTTTCAGCATGTACTGCTACGTTACGATGCCCTTTGGCCTCAGAAACGCCGGAGCCACATACCAGCGGTGTATGCTCCACGTTTTCGGAGACCATCTCGGGCGCAGCGTAGAGGCATATGTCGATGACATCGTTGTAAAAACCAGGAAGGCGGATGACCTGGTTGCCGATCTCAGGGTCGCATTCGATTGCCTACGGGCCAAGGGGGTAACACTCAACCCCGAGAAGTGCGTGTTCGGGGTGCCTCGAGGCATGCTCTTGGGCTTCATTGTCTTCCAGCGGGGCATCGAACCCAACCCTGAAAAAGTCTCGGCCATCACTCGGATGGGACCGATCCGAGACCTAAAGGGGGTACAGAGGGTCATGGGATGCCTAGCGTCCCTTAGCCAGTTCATCTCGCGTCTCGGCAAGAAAGGCTTACCCCTGTACCGACTCTTGAGGAAAACCGAACGCTTCACGTGGACCCCCGAAGCCCAAGAAGCCCTCGAAAGGCTGAAGGCATCGCTCACTCGCGCCCCCATTCTCACGCCACCCACGAACGGCGAGCCCCTCTATTTGTACGTAGCTGCGATGACCCAAGTGGTCAGCGCGGTGATCGTGGTCGAAAGACAAGAGGAGGGCCATGCTCTGTCCGTCCAACGGCAGGTGTACTACATCAGTGAGGTGTTGTCTGAAACTAAGACATGCTATCCGCAGATTCAGAAGCTGCTCTACGCAGTGGTTTTGGCTCGGCGTAAGCTACGCCACTACTTCGAGGCCCATCCCGTCACCGTGGTCTCGTCTCTCCCTTTGGGAGAGATAGTCCGCAACCGGGAAGCCGAGGGTAGGATTGCCAAATGGTCCGTGGAGCTGATGGGAGAAACTCTTACCTACGCCCCCCACAAAGCAATCAAGTCACAAATCTTGGCCGATTTCGTGGCTGAATGGACGGACATTCAGCTACCCCCACCGCAAATCCAGGGCGAATGCTGGACTGTGTACTTCGACGGATCGGTGATGAAAACCGGCGCCGGTGCCTGGCCTCCTCTTCATCTCACCCCTCGGAGAACACATGCGGTACGTAATAAGATTGCATTTCCCCGCTTCTAACAACATGGCGGAGTATGAGGCCCTTCTCAGTGGCCTCCGCATCGCCATCGAGCTCGGCGTCAAATGCCTCGACGCGCGCGGTGACTCTCAACTCGTCGTCGACCAAGTCATGAAGGAGTCTAGCTGTCACGACCTGAAGATGGAGGCGTACTGCAATGCAGTGCACCGCCTCGAAGACAAATTTGACGGCCTAGAGCTCAATCATGTCTCGCGCAAGCACAACGAGGACGCCGACGAACTGGCCAAGATCGCTTCGGGGCGGACCACTGTCCCTCCGAATATCTTCGCCCGCAACATCACCAAGCCCTCCGTTGAATTCACGGATCCGACGGAGACGGGCCCCTCGTCCGCCGGGCCCTCCAACGAGAACCCCCAGCGGACGAGGCCGAGGCCATGGACATTGACTTCGGGACCACCTCCGCGGACGAGGCTGAAGCAATGGAAGTTGACAAGGCCCCCACTTCACATGATTGTCGCGTCTAGTATCTCGACTGGATGATACGAGGGACCCTACCCTCGAACCGTGCTTAGGCGCGGCACCTTGCCAGGAGGGCCAAGTCCTTCGTTCTAATCGACGATGTGCTATACAAGCGCAGTCCCTCGGGCATCATGCAGCGATGCATCCCCGTCCTCGAGGGCAAGGAGCTGATCCGCGACATCCACGTCGGCATCTGCGGCCATCACGCTGCGCCGCGCACCCTCGTGGGTAACGCGTTCCGGCAAGGTTTCTACTGGCCCACCACGGTCGCCGACGCCACTGACGTCGTGCGGACCTGCGAGGGTTGCCAGTTCTACGCTCAAAAGATACACCTCCCGGCCCATGCTCTGCAGACCATCCCCATCACGTGGCCGTTCGTCGTGTGGGGACTGGACCTCGTCGGTCCGCTGTAGAAGGCGCCCGGGGGCTTCACGCACTTGCTGGTGGCGGTTGACAAATTCTCCAAGTGGATCGAGGCTCGACCCATCGGCAAGATCAAATCTGAGCAAGCAGTTCTATTCATCACTGACATCGTCTTCAGGTTCGGGGTCCCGAACTCGATCATCACCGACAACGGCACCCAGTTCACAGGCAAGAAGTTCTTGGAGTTCTGCGACAGCTTCCACATACGTGTGGACTGGTCGGCTGTGGCACACCCACAGACGAACGGGCAAGTGGAGCATGCAATGGCATGATCCTCCAATGACTGATGCCGAGGATCTTCAACAAGCTGAACAAATTCGGCCGGAGGTGGCTCACGGAGCTACCCTCGGTCATCTGGAGCCTGAGGACGACCCCAACCAGAGCCACAGGCTTTTCCCCATTCTTCCTCGTCTATGGCACCGAGGCCATACACCCCACTGACTTGGAGTACGGATCGCCAAGGCTCAAGGCATACCAAGAGCAACAAAACCAGCGAGCTCGCGAAGACTCGCTGGACCAAGTGGACGAGGCTCGAGACGTGGCGCTCCTCCACTCTGCGTGCTACCAGCAGTCCTTACGAAGGTATCAAGCGCAGAGGGTCCGGCGCCAAGACCTCAACGAAGGGGACTTGGTGCTGAGGCTTCGATAGGACAACAGGGGCCGCCACAAGCTCTCACATCCATGGGAAGGACTGTACATAATCGCCGAGGTGCTCAAACCCGGCACGTACAAGCTAGCGAACGACAAAGGCGAAGTCCTCACCAACGCTTGGAATATACAACAGCTACGTCGCTTCTATCCTTAGAATTTCGAGCTCTTTGTACTTTGTTTGCGCTCGCGTTTTCAATTTCCCGTAATAATAAAGAAGTACACATTACTTGTTTATTTTTGGGAACCTTCCGGACCCGCGAAGGCTCAGATGCGCGCTAACACTGAGGTACGCCCGGCTTTACCCTCGGCAAAGCCAAGCCTCCCTCGGGGGCTACTACGGGGGGAACCCCCAAACGTCTCCAAAAATAGCCAATGTTTTTTTGAAATATTTCCGTCTCGCCCCTAAGCTTCTCGTATCCTTGGAAGAAACGGACGTGAGGCGTAAGCAACTACGGTACGGGGTCGGCCGAGTCGTGGGGCCGCCTACGCCTCCGAGATACGGCACCCCCCTCACCACCCCACGCCTACGTTGCTTATGAACGCGAAATTCCTCGCAGACGTTCATCTAAGTCGCATACAAGAACACGGAAATAAAGTAAAGAAACATAGGCTCGAACGCACAAAGGCCTCGATGGGCCACACACTCAATTCAACAAAAATCTCGGTACGATTACAAAGTGCGACTACAATAATCACTAATCTATTACATGGGCTTCGAGGCCCAGTTTTCCTACAGGCTACCATCCCCCCGTTGAGGGTCTTCAGTGGCGTCGAATTCGGCGATAGGAGGGATGTCTGCCTCGAGCTTCTCGGCGAGGACGGTGGCGAACTCCTCCGTGGCTGCGTCAGCTTCGCCCATGATGGCCGACGCGGCATCCGCATCAGCATCATCGGGAACGATGTACCCCGACGACACCCTCTGGAGATCCATGAGGTAGTGTGTCGAGGCCACGGGAGGGCCCTCAGGACACTGAGACGGAAGGTGCTTTTGCCGTGTTCGGCAATCCGACTGCCCAGCGCGCGCAGGCGGCTGATCACCGAACTGCCCGAGACGGCACCCTCCCCCTCGAGCTCTTGACACACGCTCACAGCGGTTTGCTCCAGCTCAGCAAACTCCATCTGCGCTGCCGTGAGCGTGGTGTGGACTGCTTCCTTCGCCGCGGACTCGTCCGCCACCTTCTGCCTCAGCTCTGAGCAAAGGAAATCAATGTCAACTACGAGAAGAAACAGACCGACGAAAACTCAAAGGTACTCACCCGTGATGCTTTTCTGCGCCTCCTCCTTCTGGGTCTGAGCGGCCTCTTCGAGCGAGGACAAGGAGGCTTCCTTCTCCCTAAGAGCGGCCCCCACGTTCTGGAGGGCCACCTCCTTCCCCTCGAAGGCCTCGCCCATTTCCCAGAGGGTGCCGGTGAGCGCAGCTATGGCCACCTCCTTGTGGAGGAGCTCGGTCTTTTGCTGCCCGAGCGATGTCCTGAGGCGTTGTAGCTCGGCACTCTGCGCCTTGGCTCCCCGAGCCTTCTCCTTGAGCGTCGTCTGGAGGCATTGCAGCTTGGCAGCAACCCGCGCCAGATCCTCCTCCAGTGCCTGCTGAGGCGCTCCCAGATCCGCCATTCTCGTATTGGCCTCGATGTTCTTGAGCACTAGCTCGGCATTGTGCTGCCCAAGCTGGCTCATCTGGGAGTACATCCGGGTCATATCGGCGCTCTTCTCGTGTGAGAATTCCCTCAGCCGCTGCAAGAGGAAAGACGTGGGTGAAGACACATTAAAGTTAAACCGAATTCGAGCAATTTTCGGGGAAAGTATTTACCTGGCTTACCTGGTAACCCATATTCTGGTGGAGCTGTATGGCGCAGTCGAGGGCTTGCAAGATCTCACGACCAACGCTCATCTTCGTGTTCCAGGCCTCCTCCTCCTCTTGCTCCTTGCGGAGAAACTCCGAGGGGGGCCCAGACGGGACGATCGCCCCGTGATGGGGACCCTCGAACGTCCCCGCCTCGAGCACACCCGTGCTGGCCGATGCGAACTCGGCAATGTGCGCGGCGGCGCTTGCCGCAGCAGCAGGGTCGATGTCCATCGAGTCCCCGTACTCCTCGCTGCTGTCCGGCAGCTCCACCACCACCGCCGCGCTCCCTTGCGCCGTTGGCGTGGGCACCACCGCGACGGTGCCCTCGTCCCGGGCCTCGGTGGGCTCCGAAACGGGGGCTCCCTCTGCCCCCGGCGCCCTCAACGCCGTCTCCTCTGCGACGCCCTCGCCCTCGGCCCTCGGGGGCCTCGAGCACGAGGGTCTCCTCCTCTGCTTGGTCGGCGGGGCGCTCCTGCGCGCCCCCGCCGGTCTCTCCTCCAGTGTCCGATCGGGCGGTGCTAACCGCATCGCCCTGACCGGCCTCGACATCAGTGACTGCCAGGACGGCGTCATCCACGCCGCCCCAACCGGTCTCCTCGGCGTCGGCAGCCTGAGCGGCTGTTTCGGCACCGCTCTGGCCGGCGTCGCCCTCCTCCTCCTGTGCCCGAGCTTGCTGCGCCGCCTGGGCCCCTCGAGCCATGTCCTCCCGTAGCTTCGCGGCCGCCGCCTCGAGGTCCACGGCAGGCAGGGGCTGCGGCGCCGTGTGCGGTGTGCTGCATGCCCCGGTCTTAAGGGCCTTAGCCGGGGCAAGCTGCACCGCATCCTTGGCGACGGCCCCAGGGTTGAAAATCGAGGAACTCAAGTTGAGGACAACAAGATCGAGAAATCGACCGAATACGCAACAAGAAAGAAACCCAAGTTTACTTACCCGGATCGAGCACTCATGCTCCGCTTCCTCGTGGCGCTTCTTCGGGCCCGCGGCACCGTGCCACCCCTCAAAGACTGCCCCGAGGGTGCCCCCCTCGTGTCGGCCTGGTGATTCAAGGCTGCGAGCACGGACAACTCCTCGCCCGCCGCAGCCTCGTCGCCACGGATCAGCACCTGGGGCGTGGGCGTCTCCTCACCGGCTGACGGACGGGATGACTCCCGCTCCGCACCCTCGAGGGAGGGATTCGTCGATGACTCCGCCACAGCCCTCGTCTCTTCTGGCGCAGCGGGTGCCCCCTCGTCATCGTCCCACTGGTAGGTCGGTGGGGGGCTCGCACCCGCAGTCGCCCCGTCGCTCCCTAGAGCGTGGTCCTCGGCATCCGAGGCCTCCTCCTCGTCCTCCTTCGAGGACTGGGGTGTGGCGGGTCGCGGCTTCCCCTCCGTGCGAGCAAGCTTGCACACCTTGTCGTGCTTCGCCTTCCTCTTCCTCTCGACCTTTGCCTCCGCTGCGTCCTTTCACCTTTTCATCTTCTCCGCATGGAGGCGGTTGATCAGGCGTTGTTCCGGGACTAGGGGCTTCGAGGTACCGCACCTCAATCCCTGCAAAGCACGCCCGAGATGGAGTCAGGAAAGGGGGGCTACACAACACACAGCGGATTCGAAATTAAAACTTACTAGAGAAATGTACCCTGTCTCGGGGCGCATCTTGATCCTCCAAAGATCCTCGGGATTTTGGGGGAACTCTGCCACCGCGTACTTTGCCCTCCAGGCGGCGGCGGTGTGGGAGAGCAGCTTGAACGATGTCCTCGAGCCCTCCACCTGGCTCCCGGGGGTGAGCTGGAAGATCGGCAGGGCCCTTTCCATGAGAGGGATCACCATCTACCGGTGGAAATTTGCGATAACGGCCGCTGCAGTCAACCCCTTCCTCGCCAGATGCGCCTACGCGTCGGTGAGGACTTCGAGCTTGTCTTGTTGTGCCGGGGGCGACACCCCCCAATCCCACTTCGGTGGTCGCTCCCGGAGCACCCTGTTGGTGAACGCCGGGAGTGCGCCGCTGTAGTTCCGAAGATAGAACCACCCTCGGCTCCACCCGGCGTTGTTTGTCATCATCTTGCTGTGGATGTAGAGGTTCCTTCGGGAGTGACGCACGTGGAACGTCAGGCCGCTGGCACGCGCGAACCGCCTCGGTTGGCCCCGCCCGCTCTCGACGAAGAGTTCGCCGCGGAACAGGTGGATCCAGAGATCCCAGTGCACCTCTATCCCAAGGTACCCCTCGCAGACGGCGATGAAGACTGCCGCCTGCGAGATGGCGTTGGGGCTGAAGTTGTGCAGCTCCGCTCCGTAATAGTCGCACAACGCCCGCATAAACCTGCTGACGGGGACGCCGAAGCCTCGCTCGTGGAGGCGCACGAACCTCGCGACGTAGCCTTGCGGGGGCATCGGCTCGGTCTCGTCCGGGTGCGGGCAAATCCACGCCGGCGCCCCCGAGTCGGTGATCCGCGGTAGCAGCCGGTCGGCGACCCGCTGCTCCAGAACCGCCACGGTGGCGGAGGACTTCCCCCACGGCAATGGCTCCTGGATGTCCGACATCTCTGCAAGTCGAGGGGGTGTGGGAGTGAAGTTTTCGGGGTGGCTAAGGTGTGCTCTCTCTCTCTCTCTCTCTCTCCTTCTTCTTCCTCCTTTCGCTCTTGGCTGCGGGCTCAAAATGCAGGGGAGGCAGAGGAGGCAAAGGGAGACGAAGGCAAACAACCAGGTGAGCCCAAACACCCCTTTCTCTTCATTTTTATTCAACGTGACGGGCGCAGCCGTAGCCACAGCCCGAATCTGCCGCATTGAATGCGGTAGATTTCGCTATCGCTGACGGCTGGGCCCCATGACCGCGGAGTCTCCCACACGCGCACGCAGCAATAACTGCGGCACGGTAACCGGCGGGCACGGAGCGACTGTTGCGCTATCCCATCCGTCAGCCGCCGCCCACGCCGCTTCGTCTGCCCGAGGCTGCCGCCTGAAAAGGCGCGCCCGCACCGCACCGCACGAATCGGGCCACGTCGCCCACTACCAGCGGAAGACCCGCGCGCGTGACTCGCGACTCTACGTCGTTTTCGAGTTAAGACGGAATATTCCTTCAGGGGTCTGTTTACCCTCGATGGAATCACATTTCGAGGCCTTACTGATCAGGGGTTCGAAGCCTGGCCCCTCGGGGGGTTCGACAGGTGCCCCAGATCACCAGAGTCAGGGACTGCAGGGATGTGCCATACAAGCCACCCTCGAACACAGAGTTCGAGACATCCTACGCAGTGTTCAAGACCAGTCGAGGGTGCCTAGAAGGGGGATCCCATCGAGGGAGAGCATCGAGCCCTCGGACCCTATCGAATGAGTCCGAGCCCCGCCTAGCGAACCTTCGCAAGCGCTTTATGTGACGTGTCTATGGACCACGAGCCGACCCCTATCGAACGGGGCACGGATGTCCGCTTGAACAACACGCTAAAAGCTCACCGAAGCAGCCATAGCTCGCGGCCCGGGCATGGGTAGCATGGTGCGCTTCACCCCTCTTCTCTGCGGAAGGGCGACGAGGGTCGTAATCAAAGTCGAGGGTCCCCCTAAACGCCTTCACACGGGCCTAGGCTCGGGGGCTCCTCGAGTACCACGGTTCAAACCGCACCCTCGAATAAGTCGATGACCGTCAATTGTGAAGCTCCACGTGTCTAACCAAACCCTCCGCTGTTAACGTGCGCTCTCTTGATGGTTAAGCTGAACGCCGGGCCGCTAAACCAACACTAAGAATGCCGAGGCCTGCTGAAAGAGTGCCGATGCCGGCTGAAAAAGACACTAGACAGCCACCCCGGTGAGGCAACCCAGTGGGACAACGTTTATAGCCCTTGGACGAGCACAAGCTCTCCTCCAAGGCCTTGGGGGCTACACCCGCGGGTGCGCTGACGTGCCCCCACGAAGGAGACTTCACACATATTCGAGGGTCGTAACTCTCTGTACTCCCCTATATCCTCGGTCATCCTCCCCGAAGAGGGAAAAGAGGACTTTATTGCTCAAATGCAAATAAGGATTACAAAGGGTTACCGGCGCGAAGCCATCGAAAGATACAAACACATTGCCACCTATGTGGCAATTTTCCCTGTCTTGGGGAGGAACGAGTGAAGAAAAAAGGACACCGAGCCCCTGGCTGACTCAACGGCCAGGCTGCTAGGGATGCGAGGAGCAGCCCCCAGGCCGCACGGGTCCAGCGGGATACTCTCCTCGCAAGCTTTGTTCTAGCGTCTCCTCCACCGAAGACTCCGCGGGGGGTCGAGCTGGCAGACAGCACCCTCCGCGCCGTCTCCCCGAGAGCAACCTTGTTGCTGGGGGGGGGCGATGCGAAGAACAGCCGTCGGACCTGGCGCCAGGACCACGGTCAGGCGTTTCCATCCTCCTTCAGGCTAGGGGACATCGCAGGAGCAGGACCCCACGGGCCCAATGCTCTTCTGCTGATCCCACTGAAGCTGAGGGATGGTGCGTACGCCCTCTCCGGTCTTCCCCCACCGCTCGCAAGCATTCTTCTGGCGCCAAGGCCTAAAAAAGCTAGGCCACCCCATCTGGGGGCCGGCCACGAAAGGCAAAGGAAAACATTAAGACTTGGGTAATGCTAGGAGACAGAGCTGGGAGGTTGGAGAGGAAAGGAAGTCCCAAGACCCCTATTTATAGCTGCTTAGGGCGCCGAGTTTCAAGCCCGTCGAAAGTCAGAGGTTTGGGCCACCCGTGACGGCATGGCACTTCACGAGCAAAGGATGCCCTCGGTCACCGCGCCGAGACGCAACTGAACAAAATAAAGCAAAGCTGAGCCCCTGGAGGCTAGGCGGCACAGCGTCGGCTTAGGCCGACCGCCCTCGAACGGTGCGCCGCAAGGCAACCAGGGAAGCCAGGGCCAAGGCCCTGAGTGCGGGGCAGCGCGACAAAAGTGCCAGCTGCCGAGCAGCAGGCGCCGTCGTCACCCTGGCCTCCCTCAGCACGCGGACACATCTTGTCCCCGAAATAAACAAACAAAGAGGCGCGTGCCTCGAAACTCTCCCCCCGCAGGCGTACTACCCCGACCAGCGTGTTGTCACATCCGCTTGGTAGGCGTTCAGGCGCGTCTAGCGGGTGCGCGACATTCACCAATCACGTCAAAAGGGGAAATCGCCGAATCACCCTTTGGCCGAATCCCCTGACTCGACCAAAGCCTCGGGGGCTACTGTCGGGTACCACGATTAGGGACACTCTAATCGGGGTACTGAGATCACTCTGAAAAACACAAACACATGTTAAGCGACTGAGCCCGCGAAGGCCCACGGCCTGCTTCCCATCCGGAAGAAAGGAAAGGACTCAAAGAAGCCCAGCGTGTGGCCCATTCGCATCCCCGTTGAACCCGCGGGATGATCTCCGCCTCGCTCGAGGGTCCCCGTCGAGACCCCTCGACTGCGCCCCGCATCTCTGACTCGCTCGAGGGTAGCACACTGTAACACCCTAATTTAAATTTCAGCCTTTTATAATAAATTTAATTGGCTTTATTTAAATTTTCTAAGGATTATTGTGTTAGTCTCACATTTAATCTAATTTTTGTTCCTTAATTAATTAAAATTTTCCCTAGATTAAAACTTTGTTGCTGCATTCATGCTGGAGCATTTATTTTATTTGCTTGTGTGCATTGGGTGGTTGAATTCAAATTTTGTTTGAATTCAAATAGATTTGTTTGAGCTAGAGTAGAAAAGGAAAAACCCAACTCAAACCAGCCCAGCAGCCCAACTCCACCCCTTCCCGAATGGGCCTTCGCTCCGCACTTGGCCCAGCCCCACCTCCACCGCACTGGCCCAACAAGCATGCACGGCCCATCCCTCGCCGCGCTCAGCCCCGCCCACGCGCGCGAGTGTCAGCCACCGACAAGGCGGTCCACCTGTCAGCCATTCCAACCGCACGCGCGACGCCCGCATCCCCGCCTCCTCTCGCTGTCACGCCGGCCCCACTATCATCCCCTTCCTCCGCTCCCCTCGCGCCCGCGCAACGGCCGCGGCGTCCGCCCGAGATCCCCGCGGATTCCTTTCCCGAACCCCGCAATCTCTGGGCGGCCTCCTTTAAACCGGCCACAAACCCCTGCACCTCCCCCATCCACCAGCGCGCCGCCCCCAAACCTAGCCGCCGCCGCCCTCAGAGCTCAAACAGAGCATTCCGCCGCCGGTAAGAAGCTCCGCCATGGAATTCTTCAACGCCGGCGCGACTCCGACCTCTCTGACCCCGTGGAACATTCGCAGGTTCACCTGGAAGCCGTCCGCGGGATCTAGGAGCCCGGAAACGCCCCTGCACCTACTCCTCCACGAGCTCCGCCCCACCTCTGCTGCCGGTCTTCGTCACCGAGCACGCTGCGCCAGCCTTTCTCTTCAGTCCGAAGCTCGGTGAGGACCCACTCCGCCCACTCTTCCTTTTTGGCATGCTAGAGTAGCCCGTGGGCCATCTTCGCGGCTCGAACGCCTTGCGCCGGCGATGTGCTGCCACGCCGAGTCGCCCCCGCCGCCGCGCATGGCGTCCCGCGCCCCAATCCCCTCCCCTGAGTGGCCAGGTGGACTACGCATGCCATGGCGATGCTCCACGGCCAAGCCCCGGCCCGATTAGTGCCCTGTAGCGCTGTTTTGACCTTCTTCGGCGAGGCCGCCGCCTCGGGAACCCGCCGCCGGCGCGTTCCGCCGCCGCTGCCGCCCGCGAAGCAACCCAGCCACCCGATCCAAGACCAACGGCCCAGATTAGATCTAGGACCGAGCCGCCCTGAGCCATCGAATTGAGATCTGACGATCGCGATCTAAAGATACCTGTTCGCCTTGCACGTTTTGCTAAAGAGCCCCTCGGCTTTCTTGAAATTAACCCGCGATCCATCTGTATGCAAAACTAATTACAGTTAGGTCCCGGTTTTTACCCAAAACTCCCTGACCTTCCTAGATTTAGCGCCCGCAGTCCAGAGCCTTTGGTTTTGCACGTTAGCCCCTGCATCTAGCCGTTAATTACGTTTTAGTCTTCAGTTTAGCCCAGAAATCCCCCTGGAAGTCTAGTTTTCTTACAAATAGGTCCCTGGAACTTGTTTTAAGCCTAGATTATGCGTTTTAGCTCCGTTTTAGGCGTTCTTTATATCCACGCGATCGTTGTAACACGTAGAATAGTTTTAGACTAGTTTAGTGTGCTGTTTTTATGTATTGATATACTGTTTCTTAGTTTTTGTTAGTGTTTGCTTGTATGCTTATTGTTGTGCCTTGTTTTTTGGCCATGTGTTCGTGAGTAGACGTTGAGCTACCGGAGGAGCCCCAGTACCAGTACCCGGAGCAGCCGTCTTCTGACCAGTTTGAGCAGCAGCAGGAGCAGTACGAGGAAGGCAAGTATAACATGAACACCACCTATCATTTTAAATACATTTACATACTGCATTTTAATACTGTATGCCTATAAGGACTCTCCTAGCCACTTTATATCCTTTATATATATCCTTTGGGTTTCATTTTGGTTAGTTGTGCTAGGTGCCGTGCTATAACACACTTGGTTTTTTTAATTAATTTGACTAATGGTATATGCAACTTAATTCTGAGAGTGGCCCTCTGTGTGGCTTGAGTGGCTCACTTCTCGTTAAAATTGGTTTTTGTTAGAAACATGGTTTAGGGGGCCAGCATGGTGCATACTGCCTGGTTGGCCACTCTCCATAAGGACCGGTTCATAGAGCGACAACCTGGGACAACAGCGCTACCCCAAGACTGGAATGGGACGGTCTTGGCTTACTAATTAGGTCATTTTGGTTCGGGAGTAACTTACCGACGGGGCATGGGGGGTGGTGAGCTTCAATGGTGGCCAGACTACGAGGCTTGGTCTGCGTACCCCTCGAGGTGGTTACCATCATTGCAGAGCCTGATTCCTTAGCGGTTACACCTTACCAACGTGTCCTTTGTAACGGCCTCGTAGTGAGTTTGCTAGTCATCTCACCTAAGGAAGTGTGATGAACAACTAGCGTAGCTCACAACTTGTGGGTAAAGATGTGCAACCTCTGCAGAGTGTAAAACTGGTATAATAGCCGTGCTCACGGTCATGAGCGGCCCAGATCCTCCTTTTGATTAGTGGGGTTATCTCCTTCCGATGAGGGGGGTGCCTCTCGGGGTTTTGGTATGGTTGTGGTTTGGTTCTCAGTAGTAACATGATTAATTTTGATTAATTACTATGAAACTGGGTTTATTGTAATTCATCAACTTGTAGTAAATAGCTTTAATAAAATTTTGCCAAGACTTAAAAGCTAATGCAGTCAGTCAGCCAATCTTAGAGCCTCATAGTTTGTGTTATACTTGTTGAGTACAAGTTGTGTACTCACTCTTGCCTCTTCTCTACTTTTTCCTCTTGGGGATACGCTACTACTACTCAGTTCCTGCCGACGCGAGGGAGTTCGCTCAGCGCTACCAGGACTACGAGGACTTCTAGGTGTTTCGTCTCCCAGTCGACGTCCCTGTGGCGCCCTGCTCAGCTTCGGAGAGTTTTATCGTATTTGTACTTCGCTTCCGCTGTATCAGACATTTTTGTCATTAATGTAATAAATAACATTTGTACTCGCTTTATTATATCTTTTACGTGATATGTGCTGTGATATACTGTTCATTCTGTTGTATATACGTGTGACTTGATCCTGGCACGTATATGATTGCTCGGTTTATGTCCTTTTATAAACCGGGTGTTACACGCACCAACCCTCGAGCGGGCAAAACATCTCCGCCTCGCTCAAGGGTAGAAAACCTACCCTCGAGGGTGTAACTCATCTCCGCCTCGCTCGAGGCCACCTCTCGGCATAAGGGACAAACGGCCCCGCCGCTGAACCACTCGCCGTACGGAGGCATTAAAAGCCAGCCACTCCTCCACGG